>NW_023994465.1:70000-318428 GCF_015586225.1 Lucilia sericata
GAAAAAAATCGAACTAAACTAGAACAGAACTAGAACAGAACTAGAACAGAACTAGAACAGATCTAGAACAGAACTAGAACAGAACTAGAACAGAACTAGAACAGAACTAGAACAGAACTAGAACAGAACTAGTACAGAACTATAACAGAACTAGAACAGAACTAGAACAGAACTAGAACAGAATTAGAACAGAACTAGAACAGAACTAGAACAGAACTAGAACAGAACTAGAACAGAACTAGAACAGAACTAGAACAGAACTAGAACAGAACTAGAACAGAAATAGAACAGAACTAGAACAGAACTAGAACAGAACTAGAACAGAACTAGAACAGAACTAGAACAGAACTAGAACAGAACTAGAACAGAACTAGAACAGAACTAGAACAGAACTAGAACAGAACTAGAACAGAACTAGAACAGAACTAGAACAGAACTAGAACAGAACTAGAACAGAACTAGAACAGAACTAAAACAGAACTAGAACAGAACTAGAACAGAACTAGAACAGAACTAGAACAGAACTAGAACAGAACTAGAACAGAACTAGAACAGAACTAGAACAGAACTAGAACAGAACTAGAACAGAACTAGAACAGAATTAGAACAGAACTAGAACAGAACTAGAACAGAACTAGAACAGAACTAAAACAGAACTAGAACAGAACTAGAACAGAGCTAGAACAGACCTAGAACAGAACTAAAACAGAACTAGAACAGAACTAGAACAGAACTAGAACAGAACTAGAACAGAACTAGAACAGAACTAGAATAGAACTTAAACAGAACTAGAACAGAACTAGAACAGAACTAAAACAGAACTAGAACAGAACTAGAACAGAACTAGAACAGAACGAGAATAGAACTAGAACAGAACTAGAACAGAACTAGAACAGAACTAGAACTAGAACAGAACTAGAACAGAACTAGAACAGAACTAGAACAGAACTAGAACAGAACTAGAACAGAACTAGAACTAGAACAGAACTAGACAGAACTAGAACAGAACTAGAACAGAACTAGAACAGAACTAGAACAGAACTAGAACAGAACTAGAACAGAACTAGAACAGAACTAGAACAGAACTAGAACAGAACTAGAACAGAACTAGAACAGAACTAGAACAGAACTAGAACAGAACTAGAACAGAACTAGAACAGAACTAGAACAGAACTAGAACAGAACTAGAACAGAACTAGAACAGAACTAGAACAGAACTAGAACAGAACTAGAACAGAACTAGAACAGAACTAGAACAGAACTAGAACAGAACTAGAACAGAACTAGAACAAACTAGAAACAACTAGAACAGAACTAGAACAGAACTAGAACAGAACTAGAACAGAACTAAAACAGAACTAGAACAGAACTAGAACTAGAACAGAACTAGAACAGAACTAGAACAAAACTAGAACAGAACTAGAACATAACTAGAACAGAACTAGAACAAACTAGAAAATAACTAGAACAGAACTAGAACAGAACTAGAACAGAAGTAGAACTAGAACAGAACTAGAACAGAACTAGAACTGAACTAGAGCTGAACTAGAACAGAACTAAAACAGAACTAAAACAGAACTAGAACAGAACTAGAACAGAACTAGAACAGAACTAGAACAGAACAGAACTAGAACAGAACTAGAACTGAACTAGAGCTGAACTAGAACTGAAGTAGAACAGAACTAGAACAGAACTAGAACAAAACTAGAACAGAACTAGAACAGAACTAGAACATAACTAGAACAGAACTAGAACAAAACTAGAAAAGAACTAGAACAGAACTAGAACAGAACTAGAACAGAACTAGAACAGAACTAAAACAGAACTAAAACAGAACTAGAACAGAACTAGAACAGAACTAGAACAGAACTAGAACAGAACTAGAACAGAACTAGAACAGAACTAGAACAGAACTAGAACAGAACTAGAACAGAACTAGAACAGAACTAGAACAGAACTAGAACAGAACTAGAACAGAACTAGAACTGAACTAGAACCGAACTAGAACTGAACTAGAACTGAACTAGAACTGAACTAGAACTGAACTAGAACTGAACTAGAACTGAACTAGAGCTGAACTAGAACTGAACTAGAACTGAACTAGAACAGAACTAGAACAGAACTAGAACAGAACTAGAACAGAACTAGAACAGAACTAGAACAGAACTAGAACAGAAGTAGAACTAGAACAGAACTAGAACAGAATTAGAACAGAACTAGAACATAACTAGAAACTAGAACAGAACTAGAACAGAACTAGAACAGAACTAGAACAGAACTAGAACAGAACTAGAACAGAACTAGAACAGAACTAGAACAGAACTAGAACAGAACTAGAACAGAACTAGAACAGAACTAGAACAGAACTAGAACAGAACTAGAACAGAACTAGAACTAGAACAGAACTAGAACAGAACTAGAACAGAACTAGAACAGAACTAGAACAGAACTAGAACAGAACTAGAACAGAACTAGAACTAGAACAGAACTAGAACAGAACTAGAACAGAACTAGAACTGAAGTAGAACTGAACTAGAACTGAAGTAGAACTGAAGTAGAACTGAACTAGAACCGAACTAGAACTGAACTAGAACTGAACTAGAACTGAACTAGAACTGAACTAGAACTGAACTAGAACTGAACTAGAACTGAACTAGAACTGAACTAGAACTGAACTAGAACTGAACTAGAACTGAACTAGAACTGAACTAGAACTGAACTAGAACTGAACTAGAACTGAACTAGAACTGAACTAGAACTGAACTAGAACTGAACTAGAACTGAACTAGAACTGAACTAGAACTGAACTAGAACTGAACTAGAACTGAACTAGAACTGAACTAGAACTGAACTAGAACTGAACTAGAACTGAACTAGAACTGAACTAGAACTGAACTAAACTGAACTAGAACTGAACTAGAACTGAACTAGAACTGAACTAGAACTGAACTAGAACTGAACTAGAACTGAACTAGATCTGAACTAGAACTGAACTAAACTGAACTAGAACTGAACTAGAACTGAACTAGAACTGAACTAGAACTGAACTAGAACTGAACTAGAACTGAACTAGAACTGAACTAGAACTGAACTAGAACTGAACTAGAACTGAACTAGAACTGAACTAGAACTGAACTAGAACTGAACTAGAACTGAACTAGAACTGAACTAGAACTGAACTAGAACTGAACTAGATCTGAACTAGAACTGAACTAGAACAGAACTAGAACAGAACTAGAACAGAACTAGAACAGAACTAGAACAGAACTAGAACAGAACTAGAACAGAACTAGAACAGAACTAGAACAGAACTAGAACAGAACTAGAACAGACCTAGAACAGACCTAAAACAAAACTAGAACAGAACTAGAACTAGAACAGAACTAGAACAGAACTAGAACAGAACTACACCATTTCAAGTTTAAATTGAGAAAATACAAACTCATATTGAGAATTTCAATTTAAAATTTAGAAAATTCAAATTAAAGTTCAGACATATATATTAATATTGAGAAAACCCCATTTGAAATTGAGAAATCCAAACTAATATTGAGAAATAATAAAATTAAATTAAGAAATGCAAATTCATATCGAGAAAAAACAAATTGAAATTCAGAATCCCAACATTATATTAAGAAATTACAAATTGAAATTGAGAAATTAATAAATGAAAATGAGAAATTTAAAATTTGTATGAAAATATTTTTCTTATAAATGTTTAAATAGGATATGGATTTAAAATAATATAAATTTCAATACAAAATTAGGTTTTCCTAATATCATTTTGTATTTTGTCAATTTCAATTCGTATTATCTCAATATTAATTTCGACTTCTCAATATCAATTGGCTTTTTCTCAATATTAAGTTGAAAATTCAAATTTCAATTTGTTTTTTCTTCATATCAATTTTGATTCCTAAATTTAATTTGGTATGTCTCAATATTAAATTGGATTTCTAAAATTCATTTTGGTGTTTCACAATATAACTTTGGATTTTCTCAAATTAAACTTGAAATGGTGTAGAACAGAACTAGAACAGAACTAGAACTGAACTAGAACTGAACTAGAACTGAACTAGAACTGAACTAGAACTGAACTAGAACTGAACTAGAACTGAACTAGAACTGAACTAGAGCTGAACTAGAACTGAACTTGAACTGAACTAGAACAGAACTAGAACAGAACTAGAACAGAAGTAGAACTAGAACAGAACTAGAACAGAATTAGAACAGAACTAGAACATAACTAGAACAGAACTAGAACAGAACAGAACTAGAACAGAACTAGAACAGAACTAGAACAGAACTAGAACAGAACTAGAACAGAACTAGAACAGAACTAGAACAGAACTAGAACAGAACTAGAACAGAACTAGAACAGAACTAGAACAGAACTAGAACAGAACTAGAACAGAACTAGAACAGAACTAGAACAGAACTAGAACAGAACTAGAACAGAACTAGAACAGAACTAGAACAGAACTAGAACAGAACTAGAACAGAACTAGAACAGAACTAGAACAGAACTAGAACAGAACTAGAACAGAACTAGAACAGAACTAGAACAGAACTAGAACAGAACTAGAACAGAACTAGAACAGAACTAGAACAGAACTAGAACAGAACTAGAACAGAACTAGAACAGAACTAGAACAGAACTAGAACAGAACTAGAACAGAACTAGAACAGAACTAGAACAGAACTAGAACAGAACTAGAACAGAACTAGAACAGAACTAGAACAGAACTAGAACAGAACTAGAACTTAACTAGAACTGAAGTAGAACTGAACTAGAACTGAAGTAGAACTGAACTAGAACCGAACTAGAACTGAACTAGAACTGAACTAGAACTGAACTAGAACTGAACTAGAACTGAACTAGAATTGAACTAGAACTAGAACTGAACTAGAACTGAACTAGAACTGAACTAGAACTGAACTAGAACTGAACTAGAACTGAACTAGAACTGAACTAGAACTGAACTAGAACTGAACTAGAACTGAACTAGAACTGAACTAGAACTGAACTAGAACTGAACTAGAAACTGAACTAGAACTGAACTAGAACAGAACTAGAACAGAACTAGAACAGAACTAGAACAGAACTAGAACAGAACTAGAACTGAACTAGAACTGAACTAGAACTAAACTAGAACTGAATTAGAACTGAACCAGAACTGAACTAGAACAGAACTAAAACAGAACTAGAACTGAACCAGAACTGAACTAGAACAGAACTAAAACAGAACTAGAACTTTTTCCAGAATTTCCTCTTAATAAAGAGTTTTAAAATTTATTATTTTTTTCAGTTATATAACTGTTTGTTGTACAATAACTATTCAATCATTTATCAATAGAAAAAAACTAAAACTAATTACATATTAGTTTTTTTCTAATATTTGCAAACAATTTTTATTTGTTTTTTTTTTTTCAATTTTGCATATTTTTTTTTTTTTGATTATTTGTTTAAACTAGATTATAATTATTTATTAATTACAAAAACTATGTTATTGTTATGCTAACAACTCAATATGTGTTACACCAAACAAACAGCATGTTGAAAATAAGCAAACAAGCAAAAAATTCGCCGCGGCATACTTTTAGGTGTTTAAATAATATAAATAAAATTATTTAATAAATATTTTTACAACTATTTATTAAAAATAAGCAAAAAAAAAAAAATAAGAGAAATTATAAAAAATTTGTTCAATTTAATTTAAAAAAAATATATAAAAATTAGTTGGAAATTTAGGTTAATATTTAGCTGGGAGGGAAATTTTCTCCTTTTACTTTTAACTTTATTAGGGCTTCATTTTGTACTCACTTATCTCTTTCAACACTTTTAACTACACATTAGCCAGGCAAGCGTAAGAAATATGATTTCAATTAAAGTGCACTAGACAATGAATAAAGTTCTGTTTTTTTTTTTGCTTAGAACATTACTAAGAGAAAAAGAGGACATAGCAGAAAAGAAATATATTTGCCATATCCTTTTTTTTCTTTCCTTCTCATATACAATAAACTATTCGTTACCATTTGTGTTTTTTGTACATTTTTATTACAAGAGTATCAATGAAAATTAATACGCCATGTTGGCTGCAACGGAAGCGCCCTGCAATCAATCATGTCGGGGCTTGAAATTTCACCAGAGGAAATGCACACAAACTCACACACACACAAACATATATAAGTAACATATACACCATGCATGTTTAAGTAACTTTTACACACCAAAAAAAAAAAGAACGTAGTGTAGTCTTTTAGGCGAAAAAATCCTTGAATTACTATGCAGTGTTGTGTGGCTCACACACACACATGCTCAGCTTTAGGTTAAAAAGGAAAAAACTACTCGGGTGTTTTTGCCAGTATTACAATATATTTATATTCCTTCCTAAAGTGTTTTTGTTTGATTTAGTTTGTATTTTTTATTTGGCACAAATCGGTTGAAGAGGTTAAACTGAAAAGTCCTTTAAGAAAGAATTTTTCAAAAATTTTCTTAAAATAATAAATTTTTTTTTTTTTTTTTTTTTTTAAAATTGATTTCGGGATTTTTATTATTTTTTCAAATAAGTTAAAGAGTTTCTTATCGTGCTTTCAACCCCAATTTTTAAATAAATTCACTGTAATGTATTGATGGTGGGGAAGCTAGTTCCTATGCGCATTTCGCCGGTTGCTTAAGCCAGCTCATCAGGAAACCTTTCCCAATATTTTAGGAAAACTAGAAATGTCTTATGAAAGAATTATTTTAAACTCAATAAGAATTCAAAACGCATCTTTCACAAAACATTAAAGTTTTGACAAAACACCAACAATAACAGTGAGTTTATTTTTTCTTACATTCCTTTCTACACTTGGCTGGTTGTTTTCCAACTCTAAATGCAGTTGTAAGGGAAAAAATAAAAAATAAAAACAAAATAAACAACTTCTATTTTGTTTTTTCATTAATATTTATTAAACTAGTTTTAAACATTTTATTAGAAATTTTCTTAAAATCCTTTTCCTTCCTGACCTCTTTCAGAATTATTAACGTTTTTATTTCACACATGTGGTCTGTCTATCTACAAATATTCAACATTTTCATTTAATTTTTCTGTTTGTTTTTACTTTACAACAAATATATGTTTTGTTGTTTCTCATACATTTGTAGATTTTTATTAAATCCTGTAATCAAGCGGAAATTACATTGGAAAACATTATTAAAAAAGAGCATTAAATGGGCTTTGATGTTAACGAACATCATCATCATCTTCGTTGTCATGACGGCAACTTGAGTACGAGTACTTTACAAACCAATAGGAAATTTAGGCTAGACTATAGACTAGAATATAGACTAGACCACAGACTAGACTACAGATAAGACTATAGACTAGACTATAGAACTTTTTCGAGAGTTTCCTAGACTATAGACTAGACTATAGACTAGACTATAGACTAGACTATAGACTAGACTATAGACTAGACAATAGACTAGACTATAGACTAGACTATAGACTAGACTATAGACTAGACTATAGACTAGACTATAGACTAGACTATAAACTAGACTATAGACTAGACTATAGACTAGACTATAGACTAGACTATATACTAGACTATAGACTAGACTATAGACTAGACTATATACTAGACTATAGACTACACTATAGACTAGACTATAGACTAGACAATAAACTAGACTATAGACTAGACTATAAACAGGACTACGATTATAGACTATAGACTAGACTATAGACTAGACTAAAGACTATACTATAGACTAGACTATAGACTAGACTATAGACTAGACTATAGACTAGGCTAGAGACTAGACTACAGACTAGACTATAGACTAGACTATAGACTAGACCGTAGACTAGACTATAGACTAGACCGTAGACTAGACTATAGACTAGACAATAGAGCAGCCTAGACTATAGAGTAGACTATAGACTAGACTATAGAGTAGACTATAGAGTAGACTATAGACTAGACTATAGACTAGACTATAGACTAGACTATAGACTAGACTATAGACTAGACTATAGACTAGACTATAGACTAGACTATAGACTAGACTATAGACTAGACTATAGACTAGACTATAGACTAGACTATAGACTAGACTATAGACTAGACTATAGACTAGACTATAGACTAGACTATAGACTAGACTATAGACTAGACTATAGACTAGACTATAGACTAGACTATAGACTAGACTATAGACTAGACTAAAGACTAGACTATAGACTAGACTATAGACTAGACTATAGACTAGACTATAGACTAGACTATAGACTAGACTAGACTATAGACTAGACTATAGACTAGACTATAGACTAGACTATAGACTATAGACTAGACTAGACTAGACCATAGACTAGACCATAGACTAGACTAGACTATAGACTAGACTATAGACTAGACTATAGACTAGACTATAGACTAGACTATAGACTAGACTATAGACTAGACTATAGACTAGACTATAGACTAGACTATAGACTAGACTATAGACTAGACTATAGACTAGACTATAGACTAGACTATAGACTAGACTATAGACTAGACTATAGACTAGACTATAGACTAGACTATAGACTAGACTATAGACTAGACTATAGACTAGACTATAGACTAGACTAAAGACTAGACTATTGACTAGACTATAGACTAGACTATAGACTAGACTATAGACTAGACTATAGACTAGACTAAAGACTAGACTATAGACTAGACTATAGACTAGACTATAGACTAGACTATAGACTAGACTATAGACTAGACTATAGACTAGACTATAGACTAGACTATAGACTAGACTATAGACTAGACTATAGACTAGACTATAGACTATAGACTAGACTAGACTATAGACTAGACTAGACTATAGACTAGACTATAGACTAGACTAGACTATAGACTAGACTATAGACTAGACTAGACTATAGACTAGACTATAGACTAGACTATAGACTAGACTATAGACTAGACTATAGACTAGACTATAGACTACACTATAGACTAGACTATAGACTAGACTATAGACTAGACTATAGACTAGACTATAGACTAGACTATAGACTACACTATAGACTAGACTATAGACTAGACTATAGACTAGACTATAGACTAGACTATAGACTAGACTATAGACTAGACTATAGACTAGACTATAGACTAGACTATAGACTAGACTATAGACTAGACTATAGACTAGACTATAGACTAGACTATAGACTAGACTATAGACTAGACTTTAGACTAGACTATAGACTAGACTATAGACTAGACTATAGACTAGACTATAGACTAGACTATAGACTAGACTATAGACTAGACTATAGACTAGACTATAGACTAGACTATAGACTAGACTATAGACTAGACTATAGACTAGACTATAAACAAGACTATAGACTAGACTATAGACTAGACTATAGACTAGACTATAGACTAGACTATAGACTAGACTATAGACTAGACTATAGACTAGACTAGACTAGACTATAGACTAGACTATAGACTAGACTATAGACTAGACTATAGACTAGACTATAGACTAGACTATAGACTAGACTATAGACTAGACTATAGACTAGACTATAGACTAGACTATAGACTAGACTATAGACTAGACTATAGACTAGACTATAGACTAGACTATAGACTAGATATAGACTAGACTATAGACTAGACTAGACTAGACTATAGACTAGACTATAGACTAGACTATAGACTACACTATAGACTAGACTATAGACTAGACTATAGACTAGACTATAGACTAGACTATAGACTAGACTATAGACTAGCTAGACTAGACTAGAGACTAGACATAGACTAGACTATAGACTAGACTAGAACTAGACTATAGACTAGACTATAGACTAGACTATAGACTAGGACTACTAGACTGACTATAGACTAGACTATAGACTAGACTATAGACTAGACTATAGACTAGACTATAGACTAGACCTATAGACTAGACTATAGACTAGACTATAGACTAACTATAGACTAGACTATAGACTAGACTATAGACTAGACTATAGACTAGACTATAGACTAGACTATAGACTAGACTATAGACTAGACTATAGACTAGACTATAAGACTAGACTATAGGACTAGACTATAGACTAGACTATAGACTAGACTATAGACTAGACTATAGACTAGACTATAGACTAGACTATAGACTAGACTATAGACTAGACCTAACTAGACTATAGACTAAGACCATAGACTAGACTATAGACTAGACTATAGACTAGACTCTAGACTAGACTATAGACTAGACTATAGACTAGACTATAGACTAGACTATAGACTAGACTATAGACTAGACTATAGGACTAGACTATAGACTAGACTATAGACTAGACTATAGACTAGACTATAGACTAGACTATAGACTAGACTATAGACTAGACTATAGACTAGACTATAGACTAGACTATAGACTAGACTATAGACTAGACTATAGACTAGACTATAGACTAGACTATAGACTAGACTATAGACTAGACTATAGACTAGACTATAGACTAGACTATAGACTAGACTATAGACTAGACTATAGACTAGACTATAGACTAGACTAAAAACTAGACTAAAAACTAGACTATAGACTAGACTATAGACTAGACTATAGACTCGACTATAGACTCGACTATAGACTCGACTATAGACTAGACTATAGACTAGACTATAGACTAAACTATAGACTAGACTATAGACTAGACTATAGACTAGACTATAGACTAGACTATAGACTTGACTATAGACTTGACTATAGACTAGACTATAGACTAGACTATAGACTAGATTATAGACTAGACTATAAACTAGACTATAGACTAGACTAGATTATAAACTAGACTATAGACTAGACTATAGATTAGGCCTTAGACTAAACTGTAGTAAATACTATAGCCTAGACTATAATCAAAGTTATAGCTAAGGTTAAGATTTAAAATTTCCCTTTGCCGTTATTCAAAAAAACGTATGTATGTATGGATATGGCATTTGCTCATGTGTTCGACTAAAAACATCTGGCTGTGCGAAAAAAGCATTTTGTTTAAATTTGTTTGTTCGTTGGCATTTTTGCTAAATGAATGGTAAATTAGTTTTTCATTTAAAAATTTTGTTTGTTTTTCCTCTTAGATTTATATGAAAGTATTTATGTATTTGTTTGCCAAAAACAAAAATATATATTAAACCCACTCACAAAAAAACACAACCAAGCTAATGTGGTTGTTTATTGCTAAAATATATTGATTGATGTTTAATTAAATTGGTAAAAAATTGTTGTTGTTGTTGTATACCAAAAACAATTGGCTTAACAAATGTTAAAGGAATTTGAAAGAAATTTTTAAAATTTGAAAACAAAAAGTTTGTTGCCCTAAAAGTTAGCTACTTTTGTAGGTTTATTGTTGAGCCTAAAAATAGGCAATGTAATTTTCCTATTTCCTTGAAATATAATTATAAACACATTTATCATAGCCTAATATTTATGCTTACAACAAAAAATCTTTCAAAATTTTATTCTCACCCTATTTTTATTAAAAAATATTAAAAAACTTTGTTTTCAGAAATTTCTTTACTGCCTAAAACAATACAACAAATTTTAATCAATATCATTTTTACAACTGTCATTTGTCTACATATACATACATACTTAATAAACAAAAACAATTTCAAAGCCTACTTTTAGCTTAAAATGAACCAGCATCATTTAGTAAAGCCTATTTATAGGGGCATTTGTTATTGTGTATAGAGACTACTAGCTCGTTATTAATTGTAAAAAATAAATTTCAAATTGAAAGCTAAATAAATTCCACAACAAACAAAAATATTTTCCAGCTGTAACAGGAAGTTAATTTTATTTATGATTTATTTGTTTACACACAGATCAAAATGTTTGCCGAAAAATTCTTTAACAATAAATTTCCGTTTTAAAATTTTCTAATAAATAGTGTATTTTTATGACTCCTCGGGGTATTTTGGCTGTAAACAATTGGTTTAACTACTTTCTGGTGTAATGAATTTTGAAATATTTTTTTGTTTTATTTGTTTATTTTAATGCTTTTAATTGTTATTTTATTTAACGCCTAATGGCAAGCTATAGTTCTAAAAAGCTTTTTAACAAATTTTAACTACTAATTCTAGATTGTGGAAATATTTTATTTTTGTAGTTTTTATTGGAATTTATTTAGTCATTTTGTTTACAAAATTAATAGCATACTTAAAGGCTTTGTAGGAAATTATTTTTGTTAATTGATTTTAAAAATGTTTAAACTATTTGAGGCGATTTTCTTTTGCAGACAAACGAAACTATAGACTAGTCAGGACAGTAGTCCAGACTATAGACAAGATTGTGGACTAGGTTATAGTCCAGATTTTAGACTAGATTACTATAGTTCCGACAATACACTAGCCTATAGGCCAGACCATAGACTAGACTGTGGTTCAGACTAGACTATAGACTAGACTATAGAATAGACTATAGAATAGACTATAGACTAGACTATAGAATAGACTATAGAATAGACTATAGACTAGACTATAGACTAGACTATAGACTAGACTATAGACTAGACTATAGACTAGACTATAGACTAGACTATAGACTAGACTATAGACTAGACTATAGACTAGACTATAGACTAGACTATAGACTAGACTATAGACTAGACTATAGACTAGACGATAGACTAGACTATAGACTAGACTATAGACTAGACTATAGACTAGACTATAGACTAGACTATAGACTAGACTATAGACTAGACTATAGACTAGACTATAGATTAGACTATAGACTAGACTATAGACTAGACTATAGACTAGACTATAGACTGGACTAGACTATAGACTAGATTATAGACTAGACTATAGACTAGACTAAAGACTAGACTATAGACTAGACTATAGACCAGACTATAGACTAGACTATATACTAGACTATAGACTAGACTATATACTAGACTATATACTAGACTATATACTAGACTATAGACTAGACTATAGACTAGACTATAGAGTAGACTATAGACTAGACTATAGACTAGACTATAGACTAGACTATAGACTAGACTATAGACTAGACTATAGACTAGACTATAGTCTAGACTATAGACTAGACTATAGACAAGGCTATGGTCCAGACTATACACAAGACTATAGTCCGCACTATAGACTATAGTCCAGATTGTAGACTAGATTAAAGCCCAGACTATAGACTAGATTACAGTCCAGACTACAAACTAGACTATAGTCCAGAGTATAGACTAGACTATTGTCCAGTATATAGACTAGACTACTGTCCAGAATAAAGACTGAATTATAGTCCAGACTAAATACAAGACTGTAGTCCAGACTATAAACTAGACTATTGTCCAGACTGTAGACTAGACAATAGTCCAGACTATAGAGTATACTATAGTCTAGAGTATAGATAAGACTATAGTCCAGACTATAGTTCCGACTATAAACTAGAAAATAGTCCCGACTAGACTATAGTCCCGACAATAGACCAGACTATAGGCTAGAATATAGTCCCGACTATAGACTAGAGTATAGTCCCAACTATAGACTAGACTATAGTCCCGACTATAGACTAGACTATAGTCCCGACTATAGACTAGACTATAGTCCCGACTATAGACTAGACTATAGTCCCGAATATAGACTAGACTATAGTCCCGACTATAGACTAGACTATAGTCCCGACTATGGACTTGACTATAGTCCCGACTATGGACTTGACTATAGTCCCGATTATAGATTAAACTATAGTCTCGACTGTAGAGTAGACTATAGTCCCGACTATAGACCAGACTATAGTCCCGACTATAGACTAGACTATAGTCCCGAATATAGACTAGACTATAGTCCCGACTATAGACTAGACTATGGACTTGACTATAGTCCCGATTATAGACTAGACTATATTCTCGGCTGTAGGCTAGACTATAGTTCCGACTATAGACTAGGCTATAGTCCCGACTATAGACTAGACTATATCCCGACAATAAAATAGACTATAATCATGACTATAGACTAGACTATATCCCGAAAATAGAATAGACTATAGTCCCAACTATAGACTAGACTATAGCCCCGACTATAGACTAGGCTATAGCCCCAAATATAGACTAGACTTTATTCCCTACTATAGACTAGACTATAGTCCCTACTATAGACTAGACTAATGCCGACTATAGACTAGACTATAGTCCCGACTATAGACTAGATTACAGTCCCGACTGTAGACTAGACTATATTCCCTACTATAGACTAGACTATAGTCCCGACTATAGACTATACTTTATTGCAGATTGTATACTACTTAGATCTTTGTCAAATCTATAGTCCAGGATATAGTCAAGCTAAATTATAATGCATGCAAAATTATAGCCACGTCTATAGCACAGAATATAGTCAATATACTGGAGTGTGTACCAAACTATTGTCTATAGTCCAGACAGACTATAGTCAAAACTATAGTCAAGTTGAATGTAGTCTAATCTTCATAATTTTAACAAAACTAAAATTTAATGTTGAAATTACTTTTAGGCTTCGAAATGTATTATTTTTTTAATTAAAACAAAAAGAAAAATGATAAATAAACTTCAACACAAATGTTACAACAATGTAAAATTATAAAACAAACAAAGAAACAAGAAAAGTACTCAGTTAAAATTTATTGTATTAACAATGGGTTTTTCTTGCAGGATTTTTAAATAACTCAAGAGATATACATACATACATATATACACTGACACACACACTACTACTTCTACTTGAATTAAGTGTCCTTATTTATGCTTCACAAAATATATATGTATTTTTATATATAAACAATCAATAAAGAACAGAAATTCAAACTTGGGATCCTTTTTTCAATTTTTGTTGTTGTTATTTTTATTCCTTTTATTTTATGTAAGTTCGTTTTGGTATATATGTAACGAATTAAAAAGGGAATTGAAAAAGTACAGAAAATAACGGATAAGAATGGAAAAAATAACTATTAACATCAGTTTATAAAACCCCCCCGAAAAATATTTATGTCTAAAAAACATTTCAGAGCAAAATAAAAGTTATTAAGGGAAATAAATTTAATTTTTTTTCTCTCATATGTATGAAAATGTTATTAACTTTTTAATTTAGTTTTTATTTTTTTAATATTGTATTAAAATTAAAACTTATGACTATTTTAAGGCAACAACCTTTTAATTAATATTAATCATACGTCACGTTGGCAGGTTATGAACTAAAGCTTGTTTTTGGAGTTATTAATTAAGAGTTAAAATAAAAACTCTTATTAAAAGATGACAAATGAAAAGTGCTTAAACTCCAGCTTTAATTAATGGAGGATTTTTATGACTTAAATTATTTTATTATGTTAAATATTAATTTTAAAAAGTGTTAAAATTTAACCCAAATTTTCTTAAATTTTTTTGATTTCTTTTTTTTTTAAACAACTGTAATCAAGTTTCAAACCAGATCTCCCTATTTTCCCCTCTACTGTTTGATTATAAAAAGCTGATGTGTATAAAGATAAACTTTAACCTACAACAACACTATTCTTTTCCTTTTTTTTTTTTTCTTCTCCTACACACATATATGCATTCACACTCTCAAACATCAATTATACAAACGAACACATGAACATGTGTAAATTGAAAATAAATAGTGGAATTTCAACATTTTCTTTTTTTTCGGCAGAATTACAGCAAGATATAGGAAACGGAAATTGGTGGGATTGTATAAATGTGTACATATGTGGATGTATATGTAAAAGTATTAATGTACATGTGTAAATATGAATCAACTGAGCCTGAGCATTGATGTGTTCAGAATCGAAAAAAAGGAAAATTAAAAAAAAAAAATATATTGTTAAAAATCCCAAAAAAAGGAATATATAGAGCCAAGGAGTTAAATAAACAGCACTAGGTTTAGAGAGGAAACACATATGATTCCGAATGCAAACGCAATCGTTTACCCGGTAAGGCTGAGAGCTATTTTCGCCCTTTGTTACAAAAGCATATATTATAGCTTAGACTATAGAGTACAGGCTAGATTCATGACTAGGGTCTATGTATAGTCTAAACTATAGCCCAGACTATAGTCTATCTATAGTCCAGACTATATTATATTTAGTAGGGCAGATTATAGTTTATATATAGTACTGACTATAGTTTATCTATTGCCCAGACTATAGTTTATCTATAATACATATAGTCCAAACTATAGTTTATCTATAGTCCAAACTATAGTTTATCTATAGTCCAGACTGTAGTCTATCTATAGTCCGAACTATAGTATATCTATAGTCCAGACTGTAGTCTATTTTTAGTCCAGACTGTTATCTATCTATAGTCCAGACTAAAATTTATTTATAGCCCAGACTATAGTCTATCTATCTATCTATCTATCTATCTATCTATCTATCTATCTATCTATCTATCTATCTATCTATCTATCTATCTATCTATCTATCTATCTATCTATCTATCTATCTATCTATCTATCTATCTATCTATCTATCTATCTATCTATCTATCTATCTATCTATCTATCTATCTATCTATCTATCTATCTATCTATCTATCTATCTATCTATCTATCTATCTATCTATCTATCTATCTATCTATCTATCTATCTATCTATCTATCTATCTATCTATCTATCTATCTATCTATCTATCTATCTATCTATCTATCTATCTATCTATCTATCTATCTATCTATCTATCTATCTATCTATCTATCTATCTATCTATCTATCTATCTATCTATCTATCTATCTATCTATCTATCTATCAATCTATCTATCTATCTATCTATCTATCTATAGTCGATTTATAGTCCAGACTATAGTCTATCTATAATCCAGACTATAGTCTATCTATAGTCCAGACTAAAGTCTATCTATAGTCCAGACTCTCCATCTATAGTCCTCACTATAGCCTATCTATAGTCTAGACTATAGTCTATCTATAGTGTCACCTATAGTCTGTCTACAGTCAAGACTAAAGTCTATCTACAGTCCATAGTTCAGACTATAGTCGATGTATAGTCCATAATATAGTCTATCTATAGTCCAGATTATAGTCTATATAAAGTCTAGACTATAGCCTAGACTACAGTCTATTTATAGTCCGGACTATAGTCGATTTATAGTTCAGACTATAGTCTATCTATAGACCAGGCTATAGTCTATCTATAGTCCAGACTATATTCTATCTATAGTCCAGACTATAGTCTATCTATAGTCCAGACTATAATCTATCTATAGTCCGGACTATAGTCTATCTATAGTCCAGACAATAGTCTATCTATAGACCATAGCCTATCTATAGTCCAGACTCTAGTCTATAGATAGTCTATAGTCCAGACTATAGTCTATCTATAGTCCAAACTATAGTCGATCTATAAAAAAATAAAAAAAATATATTGTTAAAAATCCCAAAAAAAGGAATATATAGAGCCAAGGAGTTAAATAAACAGCACTAGGTTTAGAGAGGAAACACATATGATTCCAAATGCAAACGCAATCGTTTACCCGGTAAGGCTGAGAGCTATTTTCGCCCTTTGTTACAAAAGCATATATTATAGCTTAGACTATAGAGTACAGGCTAGATTCATGACTAGGGTCTATGTATAGTCTAAACTATAGCCCAGACTATAGTCTATCTATAGTCCAGACTATATTATATTTAGTAGGGCAGATTATAGTTTATATATAGTACTGACTATAGTTTATCTATTGCCCAGACTATAGTTTATCTATAATACATATAGTCCAAACTATAGTTTATCTATAGTCCAAACTATAGTTTATCTATAGTCCAGACTGTAGTCTATCTATAGTCCGAACTATAGTATATCTATAGTCCAGACTGTAGTCTATTTTTAGTCCAGACTGTTATCTATCTATAGTCCAGACTAAAATTTATTTATAGCCCAGACTATAGTCTATCTATCTATCTATCTATCTATCTATCTATCTATCTATCTATCTATCTATCTATCTATCTATCTATCTATCTATCTATCTATCTATCTATCTATCTATCTATCTATCTATCTATCTATCTATCTATCTATCTATCTATCTATCTATCTATCTATCTATCTATCTATCTATCTATCTATCTATCTATCTATCTATCTATCTATCTATCTATCTATCTATCTATCTATCTATCTATCTATCTATCTATCTATCTATCTATCTATCTATCTATCTATCTATCTATCTATCTATCTATCTATCTATCTATCTATCTATCTATCTATCTATCTATCTATCTATCTATCTATCTATCTATCTATCTATCTATCTATCTATCTATCTATCTATCTATCTATCTATCTATCTATCTATCTATCTATCTATCTATCTATCTATCTATCTATCTATCTATCTATCTATCTATCTATCTATCTATCTATCTATCTATCTATCTATCTATCTATCTATCTATCTATCTATCTATCTATCTATCAATCAATCTATCTATCTATCTATCTATCTATCTATCTATCTATCTATCTATCTATAGTCGATTTATAGTCCAGACTATAGTCTATCTATAATCCAGACTATAGTCTATCTGTAGTCCAGACTAAAGTCTATCTATAGTCCAGACTCTCCATCTATAGTCCTCACTATAGCCTATCTATAGTCTAGACTATAGTCTATCTATAGTGTCACCTATAGTCTGTCTACAGTCAAGACTAAAGTCTATCTACAGTCCATAGTTCAGACTATAGTCGATGTATAGTCCATAATATAGTCTATCTATAGTCCAGATTATAGTCTATATAAAGTCTAGACTATAGCCTAGACTACAGTCTATTTATAGTCCGGACTATAGTCGATTTATAGTTCAGACTATAGTCTATCTATAGACCAGGCTATAGTCTATCTATAGTCCAGACTATATTCTATCTATAGTCCAGACTATAGTCTATCTATAGTCCAGACTATAATCTATCTATAGTCCGGACTATAGTCTATCTATAGTCCAGACAATAGTCTATCTATAGACCATAGCCTATCTATAGTCCAGACTCTAGTCTATAGATAGTCTATAGTCCAGACTATAGTCTATCTATAGTCCAAACTATAGTCGATCTATAGTCCACACTATAGTCGATCTATAGTCTATCTATAGTCCAGACTGTAGTCTATCTATGGTCCAGACTGTAGTCTATCTATGGTCCATACTGTAACCTATCTATAGACCATCGATAGTCCAGACTGTAGTCGATCTATAGTCCAGACTATAGTCGATCTATAGTCCAGACTATATTCTACCTATAGTCCAGAATATAGTCTGTCTCTAGTCGATCTACGGTCCAGACTATAGTCTATCAATAGTCCAGACTATAGTCTATCTATAGACCAGACTATAGTCTATCTATAGTCCAGACAATAGTCCATTTATAGTTCAGACTGTAGTCTATCTATAGGGAGAGTTGTAATATAGAGTATTTCAGATTCGTAACATCTTAATGAAATACTTGAACTAGATTTTATTGCCAAAAAAATAACTGTACTGTTGTTGTTGTAATTTATATATTGAAGACACGCTACTCTTGCAAAGGGCTTAAGAGGCTAAAAGCATCAGCAGCACCAGCAGTATTAAGGATTTGTAATGATTTTCTGTGTTTTTTTTTTTTTGTTTGCACATCCTGACGACTGTTTTCCTTTGCACAATCATTTATTCTTTTAATATTTTTTTGTCTATTTCTTCCAAAAACATTGACACTGCTTACATTTGCTGGTTTCTCTCTTTTTTGTAGTTCTGTACCAAGTATTTGGCCTAAATTGATCACAGTTTTCTGTTTGCTTTATTTTTGGAAACGTATAGAGCAGACAATACTTTTTCTTCTGGGTAGGAGTATAAACTGCACAATAATTGTATGTTGTATGTACTTTTGCTGTGTTATTGTTGAGATTTCTTGCCTGTTGTTGTTGTTTTTTTTTTATATCATTTTTCTTTTATTTTCCCGCAATAAAGGGGTGTGAAAATTGAAAAAGTTTTTGACAGTTTTTGGCGTAAACATAAAATACTGTTTGTTGTATTGCTTAAACATATATTTCTTTCTTTTTGTTGTTTTTCGTTAGTCTCTTTTTGTTTTTGTATTTAGGCATCTTTTTAGCCTGGTTTTTGGATGATATCTTTATTGGAAGTGGGCAAAACAAAAAAAAATTAAAAGGAATTCAAGTGTTTTTCTGTTTAAATTGTTAGAGGTTACAAATAAAAGGTTGTTACATATTTAATTAAAAAATACTTTTGTTTGTTAGTTTTGGATGAGCAACTTTGCCTATATAGTAGGATAACTGTTCAGTTTCTGAACAACTTTCCCCACAGAAAATTACTCTAAATCTGAGAAAATTGTTTAGATTTTGGAAATAATTTAAAACAGAACATTGATCAATTTCTGTGACTGGAAAACATTCTTAGCTTTCTTCTCATTGACTTATCAATTTACCCTCGTCTTTTTATTATTTGTCATAATCTACTGTTTGGGTTTTTCATAATTTCTAGTTTGTTGGTGTCATTTTGTTTTCTTTTACTAAAAGATTTATGATATTTTAATGCTTATTTTTTTCTAAAGCCCAAAAGAAATAAAATATTATTTTGATATATTGTGAATGAAAGTAAACCCTAAAAGTAGGCTAAAGAATTAAGCTTAACAAAACTTTAAAGAAATAATACAAAAATGATAAGTCTGGACTAAAGTCTAATTTATATATAATCATGGCTGTAATCTAGTCTATAGTTTAGCTTATAAACTAGTCTATAGTCTAGTTTATAGTGTAGTCTATAGTCTAGTTTATAGTGTAGTCTATGGTCTAGTCTATAGTGTAGTCTATAGTCTAGTCTATAGTGTAGTCTATAGTCGAGTCTATAGTCGAGTCTATAGTCTAGTCTATAGTATAGTCTATAGTATAGTCTATACTATAGTCTATAGTATAGTCTATAGTCTAGTCTATACTATAGTCTATAGTATAGTCTATAGTCTAGTCTATAGTCTAGTCTATAGTCTAGTCTATAGTCTAGTCTATTGTCTAGTCTATAGTCTAGTCTATAGTCTAGTCTATAGTCTAGTCTATAGTCTAGTCTATAGTCTAGTCTATAGTCTAGTCTATGGTCTAGTCTATAGTCTAGTCTATAGTCTAGTCTATAGTCTAGTCTATAGTCTAGTCTATAGTCTAGTCTATAGTCTAGTCTATAGTCTAGTCTATAGTCTAGTCTATAGTCTAGTCTATAGTCTAGTCTATAGTCTAGTCTATAGTCTAGTCTATAGTCTAGTCTATAGTCTAGTCTATAGTCTAGTCTATAGTCTAGTCTATAGTCTAGTCTATAGTCTAGTCTATAGTCTAGTCTATAGTCTAGTCTATAGTCTAGTCTATAGTCTAGTCTATAGTCTAGTCTATAGTCTAGTCTATAGTCTAGTCTATAGTCTAGTCTATAGTCTAGTCTATAGTCTAGTCTATAGTCTAGTCTATAGTCTAGTCTATAGTCTAGTCTATAGTCTAGTCTATAGTCTAGTCTATAGTCTAGTCTATAGTCTAGTCTATAGTCTAGTCTATAGTCTAGTCTATAGTCTAGTCTATAGTCTAGTCTATAGTCTAGTCTATAGTCTAGTCTATAGTCTAGTCTATAGTCTAGTCTATAGTCTAGTCTATAGTCTAGTCTATAGTCTAGTCTATAGTCTAGTCTATAGTCTAGTCTATAGTCTAGTCTATAGTCTAGTCTATAGTCTAGTCTATAGTCTAGTCTATAGTCTAGTCTATAGCTTAGTCTATAGTTTAGTCTATAGCTTAGTCTATAGTTTAGTCTATAGTCTAGTCCATAGTTTAGTATATAGTCTAGTCTATAGTGTAGTCTATAGTCTAGTCTATAGTCTTTAGCGTAGTCTATAGTGTAGTCTATAATCTAGTCTATAGTCTAGTGTAGTCTATAATCTATTCTATAGTCTAGTCTATGGTCTAGTCTAGTCTATGGTCTAGTCTAGTCTATAGTCTAGTCTATAGTCTAGTCTATAGTCTGGTCTATAGTCTAGTCTATAGTCTACAGTCTAGTCTATAGTCTAGTCTATAGTCTAGTCTATAGTCTAGTCTATAGTCTAGTCTATAGTCTAGTCTATAGTCTAGTCTATAGTCTAGTCTACAGTCTAGTCTTTAGTCTAGTCTATAGTCTAGTCTATAGTCTAGTCTATAGTCTAGTCTATAGTCTAGTCTATAGTCTAGTCTATAGTCTAGTCTATAGTTTAGGCTATAGTCTAGTCTATAGTCTAGTCTATAGTCTAGTCTATAGTCTAGTCTAGTCTAGTCTATAGTCTAGTCTATAGTCTAGTCTATAGTCTAGTCTATAGTCTAGTCTATAGTCTAGTCTATAGTCTAGTCTATAGTCTAGTCTATAGTCTAGTCTATAGTCTAGTCTATAGTCTAGTCTATAGTCTAGTCTATAGTCTAGTCTATAGTCTAGTCTATAGTCGAGTCTATAGTCTAGTCTATAGTCTATTCTATAGTCTAGTCTATAGTCTAGTCTATAGTCTAGTCTATAGTCTAGTCTATAGTCTATTATCTTTAGCGTAGTCTATAGTGTAGTCTATAGTCTAGTGTAGTCTATAATCTATTCTATAGTCTATGGTCTAATCTATAGTCTAGTCTATAGTCTAGCCAATAGTCTAGTCAATAGTCTATACTATAGTCTAGAGTTAGTTTTTTCCTTAAAGATTTGTTTTTTAATTTTAATTTTTTGTAAAAGAAATACCAAAAAAATATTATTGCATACTTAAAGGGGATTTATAGTGAAAATTTATTTTGTTTTATAAGTTCTTGCAAGTGCAATTTTAGTTTTGCAGGTCATTAGTTGATAATTTATTGTATTTTTATAATATTTAATTTAAAATGGATATTTATTTAACGTTAAAGGAAAACTTTTTTATTCAAAAAAAAGGAAAGAGTGTGTGTACAGTTTTATAGTTTTTTTTTTGTAGCCTAAAAGTATGTTAACAGTTTTGTATGTCAAACAAAAGTGAAATGATATTATGGCAACAAATAATAAAAAAATAAAAAAACAGTTTCCAACAATATATTGTTTTTGCTGTTGTCAAACTTGTCTTCTGGCGACACAGTTTCTATATATGATTTTTCTTGTTTTTCACAAAAAAAAAACGCACTGAAAATAGAAGCATACTTTGTGGAGCACTTGTTTAAATGCCGGGTAGTTATAAATTGTTAATAATGGTTTGTTATTTTTTTGTTTTGTAGTAGAACTGCAGCAAATATTTCAATGGCCACTGGTCAAAACATTTATTTTGTTATATAAAACTTAAAAAAAGTAGATTTTTTTTATTGAAAAAATAAAATAAACATTTGCAATTTGTGAATAGTAATTTATAAATATTTATAAAAACTGTAAAATAAAAACATTTATTGCCAATTTCACTTGATGGCAAATAATAACAAATAAAAAATATTTAAATTAATTTGAGAATTTTATTACTAACAAGTTTTTTCCAAGAACTATTAACATTTAAAAACAAACTCATTTAATGTCGTTAGCTACTAGTCAAAGGAAATTGGAAATAATTATTAAAAATCTTTTATTATTTATTAATAATTATAAGCCTTCAAATTTAATTAAAGATTAATGATTACCTTAAATCCTTTTAAATAAATAAATTTAAAATTAAATATTTAACAAGAATTTTAAAATAAGTATTCCTCAATAATTCTCTACTCTAAAATATACAACTCATTAAGTTGATTAAAATTCCTTAGCCTACAATAAGGCTTTCTTTATATGTACACACACTAAAACACCCTCTAGATCCCTACAAATGTATCTTTTTCTAAATGCTCAAGTGTTTAAAAAAATTTGAAATTAAATGTGTTTTCTGCTGTAAAGAAAGAAAAAAAAAAATATAAAGTATAGACAATTTATCTTTGTTCTGACTGTTATGCTTCACTTAATTTCTTGTGAAAAACAATTTAAAATACTGCCTACTTTTTGGGTGATTATGGGAATGTGGAAATGGTTGCTGTTGAAGTAAGTTTGTTTAAGTGCGTTAAGTAGTTAGATGATGAGCTTTTGGTTTTAATAGATATTTAAATTTTGTTTTGTTCTTATATTTTATTTAAGAAACAATTGAAATTTTAATCAATAATCGTTACTTGCAATGTTATTGAGAGATAAATGGGGGAGAGTTTTGAAAGACAAATTGACTGTAGATAGGACTATATAGTCTGGATTATAATATAATAGAGAACACAGACTAGACTATAGAATATACTATAGACTAAAATAGACTATAGACTAGACTATAGACTAGACTTGTTTATATAGCCTATAGACCAGAATACAGTCTAGAGTACAGACTACACTATAGGCTAGACTATTGACTAAACTATAGAATATACTATAGACTAGACTATAGACTAGACTATAGACTAGACTTTAGACTAAACTATAGACTAAACTATAGACTAGACTATAGACTAGACTATAGACTAGACTATAGACTAGACTATAGACTAGACTATAGACTAGACTATAGACTAGACTATAGACTAGACTATAGACTAGACTATAGACTAGACTATAGACTAGACTATAGACTAGACTATAGACTAGACTATAGACTAGACTATAGACTAGACTATAGACTAGACTATAGACTAGACTATAGACTAGACTATAGACTAGACTATAGACTAGACTATAGACTAGACTATAGACTAGACTATAGGCTAGACTATAGACTAAACTATAGACTAGACTATAGACTAAACTATAGACTAAACTATAGACTAGACTATAGAATATACTATAGACTAGACTATGGACTAGACTATAGACTAGACTATAGACTAGACTATAGACTAGACTACAGACTAGACTATAGACTAGACTATAGACTAGACTATAGACTAGACTATAGACTAGACTATAGACTAGACTATAGACTAGACTATAGACTAGACTATAGACTAGACTATAGACTAGACTATAGACTAGACTATAGACTAGACTATAGACTAGACTATAGACTAGACTATAGACAAGACTATAGACTAGACTATAGACTAGACTATAGACTAGACTATAGACTAGACTATAGACTAGACTATAGACTAGACTATAGACTAGACTATAGACTAGACTATAGACTAGACTATAGACTAGACTATAGACTAGACTATAGACTAGACTATAGACTAGACTATAGACTAGACTATAGACTAGACTATAGACTAGACTATAGACTAGACTATAGACTAGACTATAGACTAGACTATAGACTAGACTATAGGCTAGACTATAGACTAAACTATAGACTAGACTATAGACTAAACTATAGACTAGACTATAGACTAAACTATAGAATATACTATAGACTAGACTATGGACTAGACTATAGACTAGACTATAGACTAGACTATAGACTAGACTACAGACTAGTCTATAGACTAGACTATAGACTAGACTATAGACTAGACTGTAGACTAGACTATAGACTGGACTATAAACTAGACTATGAAATACTATAGACTAGACTATAGACTAGACTATAGACTAGACTATAGACTAGACTATAGACTAGACTATAGACTAGACTATAGACTAGACTATAGACTAGACTATAGACTAGACTATAGACTAGACTATAGACTAGACTATAGACTAGACTATGGACTAGACTATAGACTAGACTATAGACTAGACTATAGACTAGACTATAGACTAGACTATAGACTAGACTATAGACTAGACTATAGACTAGACTATAGACTAGACTATAGACTAGACTATAGACTAGACTATAGACTAGACTATACTAGACTAGACTATAGACTAGACTATAGACTAGACTATAGACTAGACTATAGACTAGACTATAGACTAGACTATAGACTAGACTATAGACTAGACTATAGACTAGACTATAGACTAGACTATAGACTAGACTATAGACTAGACTATAGACTAGACTATAGACTAGACTATAGACTAGACTATAGACTAGACTATAGACTAGACTATAGACTAGACTATAGACTAGACTATAGACTAGACTATAGACTAGACTATAGACTAGACTATAGACTAGACTATAGACTAGACTATAGACTAGACTATAGACTAGACTATAGACTAGACTATAGACTAGACTATAGACTAGACTATAGACTAGACTATAGACTAGACTACAGACTAGACTATAGACTAGACTGTAGACCAGACTGTAGACTAGACTATATACTAGACTATATACTAGACTATATACTAGACTATATACTAGACTATAGAGTAGAATGTAGGCTATAGACTAGACTATAGACTAGATTATAGACTAGACTATAGACTAGCCTATAGACAAGACTATAGACTAGACTATAGACTAGACTATAGACTAGACTATAGACTAGACTATAGACTAGACTATAGAATAGACTATAGACTAGACTATAGACTAGACTATAGACTAGACTATAGACTAGACTATAGAATAGACTATAGACTAGACTATAGACTAGACTATAGACTAGACTATAGACTAGTCTATAGACTAGAATATAGACTAGACTATAGACTAGTCTATAGACTAGACTATAGACTAGACTATATACTGGACTATAGACTAGACTATAGACTAGACTATAGACTAGACTATAGACTAGACTATAGACTAGACTATAGACTAGACTATAGACTAGACTATAGACTAGACTATAGACTAGACTATAGACTAGACTATAGACTAGACTATAGACTAGACTATAGACTAGACTATAGACTAGACTATAGACTAGACTATAGACTAGACTATAGACTAGACTATAGACTAGACTATAGACTAGACTATAGACTAGACTATAGACTAAACTATAGACTAGACTATAGACTACACTATAGACTAGACTATAAACTAGACTATAGACTAGACTATAGACTAGACTATAGACTAGACTATAGACTTGACTATAGACTAGACTATAGACTAGACTATAGACTAGACTATAGACTTGACTATAGACTAGACTATAGACTAGACTATAGGCTAGACTATAGACTAGACTATAGACTAGACTATAGACTAGACTATAGACTAGACTATAGACTAGACTATAGACTAGACTATATACTAGACTATAGACTAGACTATAGACTAGACTATAGACTAGACTATAGACTAGACTGTAGAGTAGACTATTGACTAGACTATAGACTAGACTATAGACTAGGCTATAGACTAGACTATAGACTAGACTATAGACTAGACTATATACTATAGTATAGACTACACATTATATGTATATTAGACTATAGTCGAGACTATAGACTATACTATTGTAAAGACTATGGACTCGAATATAGCCGCGACTATCAAAACTCCAGCTTAGAAGATTGACCCGTTCATAATCTAATCCATTCTTAAAGTATGCTTTTCTAAATTTATTTTTCTATAACTGCTTTTCGTATAAAAAGGAGAGTGTTTGCTGCTGCAAGTTATTATTTTTGAGAATCTACACATGTTATCAATTAGAAAACATTTATTTGGCAATTCACAACAGTTTCTGTTTGTATGATTTTTATCTTTTTTTATATATATATTCTCTACCAATTTCAACTTATGTTCTTGCAAACACTATCGTTCTAAAACGACATTTACTACAACACATCTACTACTACAAATTGTAGTAAATTATGCCAAAACATTTATTGATAAATTTTTTGTTTTGTTTTTCTTTCTAGTTCTATCTCTCAACTTTACAAGGTTGTTATACACACAAACACACTGTTTTTAACAGTTTATTTGCATTTTTTATTGGGTAAGAGTAAAAGTTTATTATAAGTATGATAAAAATCTTTAATTTAGAAAATGTAATAATTTTTGTGGTGATTCTGTTTCATAATCTCCAAAAACTTTATAATTATTAAAATATGCCTAAAAATAGGCTATGAATAATTTCATGGCTAGACGGTTGACTAGACTATAGAATAGACTATAGTCTAGACTATAGACTGTAAACGTGACTAAAGACTAGACCATCGACTATAAACTAGACTATAAACTAGTCTATAGACTATGGACCAGACTATAGACTACTCTATGGACTAGACTATATCCTAGATTATAAACTAGACTATAGACTAGACTATAAACTAGACAATAGACTAGATTATAGACTAGGTTATAGACTAGACTATAAACTAGACTAGGCTATAGTCTAGAATATGGAAGACTGTAAACTAGACTATAGACTAGACTACAGACTAGACTATAAATTAGACTATAGACTAGACTATAAACTGGACTATAGACTAGACTATGAACTAGAATATAGACTAGACTATAAACTAGGCTATAGTCTAGAATATGGAACAGACTATAGACTCGACTATAAACTAAATTAGTCTAACTAAACTATAGAATAGACTATAGACTACACTATAGAATAGACTAGATCCTAGACTATAGACTAGACTATAAAGTAGACTATAAACTGAACTATAGACTAGACTATAGACTAGACTATAGACTAGACTATAGACTAGACTATAGACTAGACTATAGACTAGACTATAGACTAGACTATAGACTAGACTATAGACTAGACTATAAACTAGACGAGAGACTAGACGAGAGACTAGACTATAGACTAGACCATAGACTAGACTATAGACTAGACTATAGACTAGACTATAGACTAGACTATAGGCTGGACTATCGAATAGAGTATAGACTACACTATAGACTATATCCTAGACTATAGACTAGACTATAACTAGACTATAGGACTACTATAGACTTGACTATATACTAGACTATAGAATAGACCACTATAGACTAGACTATATACTAGACTATAGACTTGACTATAGGCTAGATTATAAACTAGGTTATAGACTATAAGCTAGAATATAGGCTAGGTGATAATCCTAACTATAGACTAGACTATAGCCTAGATTATAAACTAGGCTATAGACTAGATTATAAACTAGGTTATAGACTATAAACTAGTCAATAGACTAGACTATAGAATAGACTGCACTATAGACTAGACTATAGACTAGACTATAGACTAGACTATAGACTAGACTATAGACTAGACTAGACTGTAGACTAGACTATAGACTAGACTATAGACTAGACTAGACTATAGACTAGACTATAGACTAGACTATAGACTAGAACTAGACCTAGACTAGACTAAGACTAGACTATAGACTAGACTATAGACTAGACTATAGACTAGACTATAGACTAGACTATAGACTAGACTATAGACTAGACTAGACTATAGACTAGACTATAGACTAGACTATAGACTAGACTATAGACTAGACTATAGACTAGACTATAGACTAGACTATAGACTAGACTAGACTAGACTATAGACTAGACTATAGACTAGACTATAGACTAGACTATAGACTAGACTATAGACTAGACTATAGACTAGACTATAGACTAGACTATAGACTAGACTATAGACTAGACTATAGACTAGACTATAGACTAGACTATAGACTAGACTATAGACTAGACTATAGACTACACTATAGACTAGACTATACTATAGTCTATAGACTAGACTATAGACTAGACTATAGACTAGACTATAGACTAGACTAGACTAGACTAGACTATAGACTAGACTAGACTAGACTAGACTAGACTAGACTATAGACTAGACTAGACTATAGACTAGACTATAGACTAGACTAGACTATAGACTAGACTATAGACTAGACTATAGACTAGACTATAGACTAGACTATAGACTAGACTATAGACTAGACTATAGACTAGACTATAGACTAGACTATAGACTAGACTATAGACTAGACTATAGACTAGACTATAGACTAGACTATAGACTAGACTATAGACTAGACTATAGACTAGACTATAGACTAGACTATAGACTAGACTATAGACTAGACTATAGACTATAGACTAGACTATAGACTAGACTATAGACTAGACTATAGACTATAGACTAGACTATAGACTAGACTATAGACTAGACTAGACTATAGACTAGACTATAGACTAGACTATAGACTAGACTATAGACTATACTATAGACTATACTATAGACTATACTATAGACTAGACTATAGACTAGACTATAGACTAGACTATAGACTAGACTATAGACTAGACTATAGACTAGACTATAGACTAGACTATAGACTAGACTATAGACTAGACTATAGACTAGACTATAGACTAGACTATAGACTAGACTATAGACTAGACTATAGACTAGACTATAGACTAGACTATAGACTAGACTATAGACTAGACTATAAACTAGTCTATAGACTAGACTATTGACTAGTCTATAGACTAGACTATTGACTAAACTATAGACTAGACTATAGACTAGACTATAGACTAGACTATGGACTAAGCTATAGACTAGACTTTAGACTAGACTATAGACTAGACTATTGACTAGAGTATAGACTAGATTATAAACTAGATTATAGACTATAGATTATGGACTAAATTATATACTAGACTATAGAATAGATTATAGACTAGTCTATAGTCTAGTCTACAGTAAAGAATCATTTAGAAATGTTTCTATATTCTATTTTCTTTTCCCCTATTAAAAAATAAACCAAATATTTCTTTAAACAGAACTTTCCATCAGATATTTAAAATAATTTCCAATTATGATGCAAACTTCCAATAAAACAAATATTCATACAACAGATGTTATAAATTATTTTCTACTTCATTATTACACATTTACCTTCAAAATATGCTTGAATTTTAAAAAAGGTAATACCAAGAAAACACTTCTAACATGCCAAGCAGAGAACCAAAAAAAAAAAAAAAACAAGCCTACTTTTAGGAGGTTTTTACAAAAACATTTAACATCTTGTGTGTGTTATGTTCACACAGCTACAAATTCATATGTATGAGTATAGTATGTAAATGTATTAGGAATATTTACTCGGCGCACGGAAACGAGAGCATAAATGGAAATTGAATTTACTTTTTAAAATATATTTTTTTCCTTAGATTACCAACCATTTTGAAAGTATACAAATAAGCCCTCACCTCAGTGCAACTAAACTGTATGGAAATTTGAAGTAAATGTTAGTGGATTGTGTTTTTTTACCCAGTCAGAGTTTTAGTTCTAAACATGCATATTTACACACACAAACATTCAATACATGTGTTTTTCTTATATAATATTTTTTTCTTTTGATTTTTACCAAAAATTTCAACTTTATTGAACTTAAGCATCAAAAATTCTTTTATTTTTATTAGTTTCCTTTCATTTTTATCGTTCACATGTAAGGGCAGGAAAAAAGACTGCCATAAAAATATCATTTATTTAAGTTGTGTTTTTGTTGTCATTTGTGAATGTATTTTGCATACTTTCAGGAGCCTAATATAATCAAAATAGTTTACATGTTGTTAGGATGAATTGTGTGGGTTGCTTTTTTTTTTGAAGTTCTTTGCAGAAAAGGAATGTTAAGTCAGAAACCCGCATATTTGCATAAATATCTTTTTGATAGGCTTGTTTTACACAATGTATATACACACATACATACATTCATGAGTATAAACAACTACACATATGAATGTGTTTATTTTTAGATGTAATATTAAATAGCTAATGTATATGATAAATACAGAATTTGTGGTTAAAATGAGCTATAGTCAAAACTACAGAAGAGACTATAGACTAGACTATACACTAGACTATATACTAGACTATATACTAGACTATAGACTACACTATACAATAGACTATAAACTAAACTATGGCCTAGACTATAGATTAGACTAGACTATAGACTGGACTATAGACTAGACTACAGATTAGACTATAAAAAGACTGTAGAAAATACTATAGACAAGACTTAAACTAGACTATAGACAACACTATAGACTAGACTACAGACTAGACTATAGACTAAACTATAGACTAAACTATAGACTATACTATAGACTAGACTATTGACTAGACTATAGACTTGACTATAGACTAGACTATAGACTAGACTATTGACTAGACTAGACTATTGACTAGACTGTAGACTAGAGCACAGAAAAGACCATAGACTAGACTATACTATAGACTAGAGCACAGACAAGACCACAGACTATACTATAGGCTATACCATAGCCTAGCCTATAGACTAGACTATAGACTAGACTATTGACTAGACTATAGACTATTGACTAGACTATAGACTAGAGCACAGAAAAGACCATAGACTAGACTATACTATAGACTAGAGCACAGACAAGACCACAGACTATACTATAGGCTAGAGCCTATAGACTAGACTATAGACTAGACTATACACTAGACTATAGACTAGACTATAGACTAGACTATAGATTAGACTATAGACTAGACTATAGATTAGACTAAAGTCTAGACTATAGATTAGACTATAGACTAGACTATGAATAGACTATGACTAGACTATGACTAGACTATGACTAGACTATGACTAGACTATGACTAGACTATGACTAGACTATGACTAGACTATGACTAGACTATGACTAGACTATGACTAGACTATGACTAGACTATGACTAGACTATGACTAGACTATGACTAGACTATGACTAGACTATGACTAGACTATGACTAGACTATGACTAGACTATGACTAGACTATGACTAGACTATGACTAGACTATGACTAGACTATGACTAGACTATGACTAGACTATGACTAGACTATGACTAGACTATGACTAGACTATGACTAGACTATGACTAGACTATGACTAGACTATGACTAGACTATGACTAGACTATGACTAGACTATGACTAGACTATGACTAGACTATGACTAGACTATGACTAGACTATGACTAGACTATGACTAGACTATGACTAGACTATGACTAGACTATGACTAGACTATGACTAGACTATGACTAGACTATGACTAGACTATGACTAGACTATGACTAGACTATGACTAGACTATGACTAGACTATGACTAGACTATGACTAGACTATGACTAGACTATGACTAGACTACTAGATAGACTAGACTATGACTAGACTATGACTAGACTATGACTAGACTATGACTAGACTATGACTAGACTATGACTAGACTATGACTAGACTAGACTAGACTAGACTATGACTAGACTAGACTAGACTATGACTAGACTATGACTAGACTATGACTAGACTATGACTAGACTATGACTAGACTATGACTAGACTATGACTAGACTATGACTAGACTATGACTAGACTATGACTAGACTATGACTAGACTATGACTAGACTATGACTAGACTATGACTAGACTATGACTAGGCTATGACTAGACTATGACTAGACTATGACTAGACTATGACTAGGCTATGACTAGACTATGACTAACTAGACTACTATACTATGACTAGGCTATGACTAGACTATGACTAGACTATGACTAGACTATGACTAGGCTATGACTAGACTTATGACTAGACTATGTCTAGACTATGTCTAAACTATGACTAGACTATGACTAGACTATGACCAGACTATGACTAGACTATGACTAGACTATGACTAGACTATGACTAGACTATGACTAGACTATGACTTAGACTAGGACCTAGACTATGACTAGACTATGACTAGACTATGACTAGACTATGACTAGACTATGACTAGACTATGACTAGACTATGACTAGACTATGCTAGACTATGACTAGACTATGACTAGACTATGACTAGATTATGACTACACTATGATAGACTAGAGTATGACTAAGAAGATTATGACATGACTAAGTCATTAAACTGAAAAAAATATTTTTGTTTAAAATATTGAAGGAAAAAAAAAACGTTGCAAAAGTATTTAGGTTGGCGCGTGTTACCGTATTACTTAAAAAAAATCTCAAACACATGTTATACTTATTATCAAGAAAATATTATATAGCTGCAGGCGTTTCATTATGTCGTTTGTTTTTTTTTTTTTTCTTTTTGAAAAAAAAAAAAAAAAACTTTTCATATGACACAGGAAAAAGGAAGGGATCAAACTGCAACTGTAACTGAGTTATACAAAAAAAAAGGAAACTTTTAAGCAAAAACTCTATAACAAAACAATTACAGTTTTTTTTCATATTTAATTAAATATATATTCTTTTTTAGAATTCCCCTAGTAGTTTGAACAAAAAAACTACATATATTGTATGCATGACAAAACATTGCCTACTTGCAGGCTTATGTTATACATATAACATTGCATTGTTTTTTAATAGAAATATTTGCGCTTGAATGTTTATGGAAAAAAATAACAAATACATACATATTTACGCTTGAAAAGTTATAAAAAGTTGTAGGCAGTTTTTCTGCATAAGACTGATGGTTCAAAAACAAAAGTAATTATAATGTGTTTCGCAAAAACAAAACTAGTATTTAGGGGAATTTTTTTTCTTTAAAAAAGCTAGATTTTAAGTTACTCTTTAAAATATTTAAAGTCTAACAAAACTGCACCCAGGCGTCCTTAGCTCTTTAGGTTTAAAACACCATTCTAACTATCTGCATGACCAATTACGGCATTAAATTTGCATACACGTTGCATAATTTTAGGCTTATATTAGGAAAAAAAACAGTAATTGTATAGCATTTCTAATCTACACAACTGTGGCGCCGAAAAAACCACCAAATCTTGTTAAAGAAACTCAATACAGAGACACAGTAAACCGCTGTATAGATGCGGTTACCTGATAACAGAAATAATTAACAAAATTTTTAATTAAACTGTAGATATTCTCTAAAGATTTTCGTTTTATTTAAATAAATGTCCGTATTGTGCTAAAAGTTTTTAAGAAGTTTTATTGTGTGTGTGTGTGCAGAATATATTAAAGAAGACAACAACAGCTACTAACTAGTAGGCAGCTATTTGCTGTTAGTTGCAGTTGCAAAAACATTGCATGCTTTTAGGCTATAAGATGTTAAAAAACAAATCATGCTGCTGTTTTGCGATTTTTTTTTGCTGTGAACACTAAAAGTTTTTAGGCAGTTTTAAACGATAAAGTTTTGTGCTGAAATTTGAGTAGGATGTGGTTAAATGTAAGATATGACAACAGCATAAACATTTGAGATTTAAGACAATATAGACTAGTTTAAGATTAGGGATAAGGAAATAAGGGAAATAAAATAATTGCAGTAAATTGATCAGTTCCGTTAAAGTATTGTGCATTCTTGCATAGTGCTAGTCTAGCCTATAGTCTACTCTACAGTCTAGTCTATAGTCTACTCTATGGTCTAATCTATTTTCAAGTATATAGTCTATTATATAGTCTAGTATATGGGCTAGTATATAGTCTAGTCTATAGTCTAGTCTATAGTTTAATCTATTTTCAAGTCTATAGTCTAATCTATAGTCTAGCCTATAGTCTCGTCTATAGTCTCGTCTATAGTCTAGTCTATAGTCTAGACTATAGTCTAGTCTATAGTCTAGTCTATAGTCTAGTCTATAGTCTAGTCTATAGTCTAGTCTATAGTCTAGTCTATAGTCTAGTCTATAGTCTAGTCTATAGTCTAGTCTATAGTCTAGTCTATAGTCTAGTCTATAGTCTAGTCTATAGTCTAGTCTATAGTCTAGTCTATAGTCTAGTCTATAGTCTAGTCTATAGTCTAGTCTATAGTCTAGTCTATAGTCTAGTCTATAGTCTAGTCTATAGTCTAGTCTATAGTCTAGTCTATAGTCTAGTCTATAGTCTAGTCTATAGTCTAGTCTATAGTCTAGTCTATAGTCTAGTCTATAGTCTAGTCTATAGTCTAGTCTATAGTCTAGTCTATAGTCTAGTCTATAGTCTAGTCTATAGTCTAGTCTATAGTCTAGTCTATAGTCTAGTCTATAGTCTAGTCTATAGTCTAGTCTATAGTCTAGTCTAGTCTATAGTCTAGTCTATAGTCTAGTCTAGTCTATAGTCTAGTCTATAGTCTAGTCTATAGTCTAGTCTATAGTCTAGTCTATAGTCTAGTCTATAGTCTAGTCTATAGTCTAGTCTATAGTCTAGTCTATAGTCTAGTCTATAGTCTAGTCTATAGTCTAGTCTATAGTCTAGTCTATAGTCTAGTCTATAGTCTAGTCTATAGTCTAGTCTATAGTCTAGTCTATAGTCTAGTCTATAGTCTAGTCTATAGTCTAGTCTATAGTCTAGTCTATAGTCTAGTCTATATTCTAGTCTATAGTCTAGTCTATAGTCTAGTCTATATTCTAGTCTATAGTCTAGTATATAGTCTAGTCTATAGTCTAGTCTATAGTCTAGTCTATAGTCTAGCCTATAGTCTAGTTTATAGTCTAGTCTATAGTCTAGTATATAGTCTAGTCTATAGTCTAGTCTATAGTCTAGTCTATAGTCTAGTCTATAGTCTAGTCTATAGTCTAGTCTATAGTCTAGTCTATAGTCTAGTCTATAGTCTAGTCTATAGTCTAGTCTATAGTCTAGTCTATAGTCTAGTCTATAGTCTAGTCTATAGTCTAGTCTATAGTCTAGTCTATAGTCTAGTCTATAGTCTAGTCTATAGTCTAGTCTATAGTCTAGTCTATAGTCTAGTCTATAGTCTAGTCTATAGTCTAGTCTATAGTCTAGTCTATAGTCTAGTCTATAGTCTAGTCTATAGTCTAGTCTATAGTCTAGTCTATAGTCTAGTCTATAGTCTAGTCTATAGTCTAGTCTATAGTCTAGTCTATAGTCTAGTCTATAGTCTAGTCTATAGTCTAGTCTATAGTTCAGTCTATAGTCTAGTCTATAGTCTAGCCTATAGTCTAGTCTATAGTCTAGTCTATAGTCTACTCCATAGTCTAGTCTATAGTCTAATCTATAGTCTAGTCTATAGTGTATTCTATAGTCTAGTCTATAGTGTATTCTATAGTCTAGTCTATAGTGTAGTCTGTAGTCTAGTCTATAGTCTAGTCCATAGTCTAGTGTATAGTCTAGTCAATAGTTTAGTCTATTGTCTATCTTAGTCATTCTAGGCTATTCTAGCCTGTAGTCTAGTCTATTGTCTAGTATAAAGTCTAATCTATAGTCTAGTCTATAGTTTTGTTTATAGTCTGGTCTTTTGTCTAGTCTATGGTCTAGCTTTTAGTCTAGTCTATAGTCTATGCTGTAGTTTAATTTATGGATAAGTTCATAGTTTTAGTCTATAGTCTAGTCTTAGTGCAGTTCAAATTTGCATTTTGGATCCTGGTATCTTGGCACACATCCACTTCATTCTATTTACTAATTAACGCAAAAATTACTCCTAGATTTTTCAATTTACCACCATTTTCTGTATTAATTTCAATAATGTAGCTTCAAGGATCAAACAAAAATAAATTTCAAAAGAAATATTTAAAAAGGTATTTTCCCCCAGAAACATTGATACAGACAGGATAAAAACAACACCTGTAATTCTAGAGTATATGTTGTATAATAGTGTCTATTAAGAATGTATATCGTTGTATAATTTTTGGCTGTGGAAAATATTTTCTCTGGCTCTCACATATGAGAACATTACTTAAATAACAACAGCAAGGCAATGCAAATTTGTTGCCATATAGGAGAATGTTAGGGCTAAGGCTTTTATCTATGCATGTGTTAGTGTAATGCATGTTTATGTAATTTAAATATATTTGATGATAATGATAATAATGATGATGATTATTATTGTTATGATGCTGTTCATAATAATGTCGGCACCTAAAGGTATGCAATGCCAAAAGCATATTATTATAATAACCTTTTTTTTTGTGAACAATCTTGTTGTATTATTGTATATTATTGTTTGCTATTATAATTTTTGTTGTTGTTATTGTTGTACAAATACAATGTGGCAAAAATGTACAATAACAAATTGTAATGTTTTTACCTCACATTTTTGCAGCTCATCTTCATCTCTTGCTGCATACTTATGTATGTATGTACATTTACAATTGTATCTAGTTAAATACTTACATATACATACATATATTCATTTCTAAAGGCTGTGTAACACGGTTGTGTTGTTGTTTTGGCAGGTTTTTATTTCGATAATTCTGGCAGGTTTTTTTTTGCCCAACTTTTTGTTCAAAGTTTCTCTTTACTTTTTTCCATTTGTATGGCATTAAATAAGCAGAAATTAAGCCTAATAGTATATATATGTATGTATATTATATAACTAAATTGTGTTGTGAGTAGGTGAAAGTAAAATAAAATTATAAACACGTATGTTGCCTGAATGTTATATTTTGTTATCTTTTGAATAGATTTTGTTTATACTTTTAACAGTATCTACATTTTAAGCCTAAATGTAGGCAATATTTTGTGAAAATATGCATATAGAAAGAATTTAAACAGAACTAGAACTGAACCAGAGCAGAACTAGAACAGAACTAGAACAGAACTAGAACTAGAACAGAACTAGAACAGAACTAGAACAGAACTAGAACAGAACTAGAACATAACTAGAACAGAACTAGAATAGAACTAGAACAGAACTAGAACAGAACTAGAACAGAACTAGTACAGAACTAGAACAGAACTAGAACATAACTAGAAAAAAACTAGTACAGAACTAAAACAGAACTAGTACAGAACTAGAACAGAACTAGAACAGAACTAGAACAGAACTAGAACAGAACTAGAACAGAACTAGAACAGAACTAGAACAGAACTAGAACAGAACTAGAACAGAACTAGAACAGAACTAGAACAGAACTAGAACAGAACTAGAACAGAACTAGAACAGAACTAGAACAGAACTAGAACAGAACTAGAACAGAACTAGAACAGAACTAGAACAGAACTAGAACATAACTAGAACAGAACTAGAACATAATTAGAACATAACTAGAACAGAACTAGAACATAACTAGAACAGAACTAGAACAAACTAGAACAGAACTAGAACAGAACTAGAACAGAACTAGAACAGAACTAGAACAGAACTAGAACAGAACTAGAACAGAACTAGAACACAACTAGAACAGAACTAGAACAGAACTAGAACAGAACTAGAACAGAACTAGAACAGAACTAGAACAGAACTAGAACAGAACTAGAACAGAACTAGAACAGAACTAGACAGAACTAGAACAGAACTAGAACAGAACTAGAACAGAACTAGAACAGAACTAGAACAGAACTAGAACAGAACTAAACCAGAACTAGAACAGAACTAGAACAGAACTAGAACAGAACTAGAACCAGAACTAGAACTAGAACTAGAAAAGAACTGAACTAGAAACAGAAGCTAGAACAGAACTAGAACATAACTAGAACAGAACTAGAACAGAACTAGAACAGAACTAGAAACTAGAACAGAACTAGAACAGAACTAGAAACACAGAACTAGAACAGAAACTAGAACAGAACTAGAACAGAACTAGAACAGAACTAGAACAGAACTAGAACAGAACTAGAACAGAACTAGAACAGAACTAGAACAGAACTAGAACAGAACTAGAACAGAACTAGAACAGAACTAGAACAGAACTAGAACAGAACTAGAACAGAACTAGAACAGAACTAGAACAGAACTAGAACAGAACTAGAACAGAACTAGAACAGAACTAGAACAGAACTAGAACAGAACTAGAACAGAACTAGAACAGAACTAGAACAGAACTAGAACAGAACTAGAACAGAACTAGAACAGAACTAGAACAGAACTAGAACAGAACTAGAACAGAACTAGAACAGAACTAGAACAGAACTAGAACAGAACTAGAACAGAACTAGAACAGAACTAGAACAGAACTAGCAACAGAACAGAACTAGAACAGAACTAGAACAGAACTAGAACCGAACTAGAACAGAACTAGAACAGAACTAGAACAGAACTAGAACAGAAATAGAACAGAACTAGAACAGAACTAGAACAGAACTAGAACAGAACTAGAACAGAACTAGAACAGAACTAGAACAGAACTAGAACAGAACTAGAACAGAACTAGAACTAGAACAGAACTAGAACAGAACTAGAACAGAATTAGAACAGAACTGGAACAGAACAGAACTAGAACAGAACATAACTAGAACAGAACTAGAACAGAACTAGAATAGAATTAGAACTAGAGCAGAACTTGAACAGTACTAGAACAGAACTGGGACAGAACTAGAACAGAACTAGGACAGAACTAGAACAGAACTAGAACAGAACTAGAACAGAACTTGAACAGAACTAGAACAGAACTAGAACAGAACTAGAACAGAACTAGAACAGAACTAGAACAGAACTAGAACAAAACTAGAGCAGAACTAGAACAGAACTAGAACAGAACTAGAACAGAACTAGAACAGAACTAGAACAGAACTAGAACAGAACTAGAAACTAGAACTAGAACAGAACTAGAACAGAACTAGAACAGAACTAGAACAGAACTAGCTAGAACTAGAACTAGAACAGAACTAGAACAGAACTAGAACAGAACTAGAACAGAACTAGAACAGAACTAGAACAGAACTAGAACAGAACTAGAACAGAACTAGAACAGAACTAGAACATAACTAGAACAGAACTAGAACAGAACTAGAACAGAACTAGAACAGAACTAGAACAGAACTAGAACAGAACTAGAACAGAACTAGAAAGAACTGGAACATAATTAGAGAAGAACTGGAACTTAACTAGAAGAGAACTAGAACTTAACTAGAACAGAACTAGAACAGAACTAGAACAGAACTAGAACAGAGCTAGAACAGATCTAAAACAAAACTAAAACGGAACTAGAACATAACTAGAATAGAACTAGAACAGAACTAGAACACCATTAGAACAGAATTAGATCACAGGTATACGTGGACTTTAGTCTTTTCATGTTTGCTTTAAAATGTCTATTTGTGTAAAAAGAACTTTAAATGTAGGCGTTTGTTTTAATGTCCACAGTAAAATCTCCTTAAAGTAGGCTAACAAATTATATATTAATATAACCCCTAAAAGCTATGCTTTGCCTTTTTGAAAGAGTTTTTACTGTTTGATTTTGCTTATAAAAATGTATAAAATAAAATAATATTTTGTTTTTTTTAGAATCCTAATTTGCCTTTTTTAACTGATATTTTGCCTTTTTTAACTGATATTTTACGTTTGCTATCTGCTGTTGATTTTCATATTAAAATAAATGTTGTAACAAAGAGATAGAGAAAAAAATGTAGATAATTAAAACTAAAAAAAAGGTTAATGCAGTTATTTGCATAAAGTATTTAGTCTAAATTAACTGCAATTTTATGCTGATAATGGTATTTAATATAAATCTATGAATATTCAAAAAAAAAGGGGAAAAACTTTTTTGTATAAAAAAAGAAAACAAAAAACTTTATTAAAGCAGGTGGTTTAATAGAGTTAAGGTGCTAGCAAAACAAAAGGTATGGCATACTACTAGGCTTTGAAGGTTTGTTTTTTAAATGCAGAATAATTAAGGAAGAAGATTTAAGGTAAATAGGGGTATATGTTAATGTGTAAACTTTCTTTTCGCCTTAAATTTATGCATCAGTTTTGTGGGTATAAAATTTTGTAAGAATATTGATGTTTTATATGTATGTATATGCAGGTGTATGTGTATGGCCTTTGTTTGGATACATTAAAACTGCAGATGTTTGTATTTATGGAAACAGGTGCAGGAAAATGCAATAGCAAGGTTATAGAATAAAATATAAATTTCAAGCATAAATTCATACGAATCTACCTACACCCCACTCCCACAATAACAGCATCCTGAATTTATATAAAATATTTAAACATAAATATGTATACTTTATATCTTATAGAAAAGCAGATTATTGTTAGTATTATAATGATGTATGTCGACGTTTTTGTAGTTGTTTTTGTGTATTTTTAATGCACACTCCAAAATTGTGGCAAAATGCAAAAGTGGTAATACATTAAGTTTTCTGAAACCATAATGGCTGTTAATACATTTTACTCTAGTTTTGTCTAAAGATGAAAGTTTTTCTAAAAATCTGTAATAATAATATTTTAAATATTTAATAAATTTTCGCAACATTTTTATTATTCAAACTTTAAAATAAACCCATAAAACAGCCTTAAAATAGGCAATGCAAATCATTTACCTATTTAATCTCTTACTCTCTTACTAAGTAAGCTTACCCCCTTACTGCCCTAAAGTATGCCATCAATTTTTAACCTAACGCACAAGTTTTCTCTCACTCTCCCACCCTCTCTGTTACTTAGTAAGCCACTCTCTGACTGTTTTGTTGTTGTTAAATTTTTTAACTTTTAACAATTACTTTGACGTTTCTTTTTTATTCTTCTTAACAATTTACATTCTTTTCTTTTTCTGTTCAAATGTTTATTCTTTTCTTCAGAATTTTTTTATTTTCTCCTACACACACATACACACTTACCGTGTGTGGGAATGTATTTGTTTGTTTAAGGATGATACTTGACCTTAGCCGAGTCTTTTTTTCTACTATTGTTACAGTTTATTTGTTTGTTATTGTTGTAAAAGCAAACAAATTGTAAGAAAAAAACTGAGAGAAACAAAATGCTATATTGTTGGAGTGGGACAAAAGTTTAGCCTTGTTTTTGGTACCCCTTTTAAGACTGCAACCTGCACTATATTGAATGTGGTGAACCGAAATTGGCCAGTGGTTTATTTTAGTTCTAGTTCAGTTTTAAATAATTTGTATTTTTTCTGTTCTAGTTCTGTTCTAGTTCTGTTCTAGTTCTGTTCTAGTTCTGTTCTAGTTCTGTTCTAGTTCTGTTCTTGTTCTATTCTAGTCCTGTCTAGTTCTGTTCTAGTTCTGTTCTAGTTCTGTTCTACTTCTGTTCTAGTTCTGTTCTAGTTCTGTTCTAGTTCTGTTCTAGTTCTGTTCTAGTTCTGTTCTAGTTCTGTTCTAGTTCTGTTCTAGTTCTGTTCTAGTTCTGTTCTAGTTCTGTTCTAGTTCTGTTCTAGTTCTGTTCTAGTTCTGTTCTAGTTCTGTTCTAGTTCTGTTCTAGTTCTGTTCTAGTTCTGTTCTAGTTCTGTTCTAGTTCTGTTTCTAGTTCTGTTCTAGTTCTGTTCTAGTTCTGTTCTAGTTCTGTTCTAGTTCTGTTCTAGTTCTGTTCTAGTTCTGTTCTAGTTCTGTTCTAGTTCTGTTCTAGTTTCTGTTCTAGTTCTGTTCTAGTTCTGTTCTAGTTCTGTTCTAGTTCTGTTCTAGTTCTGTTCTAGTTCTGTTCTACTTCTGTTCTACTTCTGTTCTAGTTCTGTTCTAGTTCTGTTCTAGTTCTGTTCTAATTCTGTTCTAGTTCTGTTCTAGTTCTGTTCTAGTTCTGTTCTAGTTCTGTTCTAGTTCTGTTCTTGTTCTGTTCTAGTTCTGTTCTAGTTCTGTTCTTGTTCTGTTCTTGTTCTGTTCTTGTTCTGTTCTAGTTCTTCTAGTTCTAGTTCTGTTCTAGTTCTAGTTCTGTTCTAGTTCTGTTCTAGTTCTGTTCTAGTTCTGTTCTAGTTCTGTTCTAGTCCTGTCTAGTTCTGTTCTAGTTCTGTTCTACTTCTGTTCTTGTTCTGTTCAAGTTCTGTTCTAGTTCTGTTCTAGTTCTGTTCTTGTTCTGTTCTAGTTATGTTCTAGTTCTGTTCTAGTTTTGTTCTAGTTCTGTTCTGGTTCTGTTCTAGTTCTGTTCTAGTTCTGTTCTAGTTCTGTTCTAGTTCTGTTCTAGTTCTGTTCTAGTTCTGTTCTAGTTCTGTTCTAGTTCTGTTCTTGTTCTGTTCTAGTTATGTTCTAGTTCTGTTCTAGTTTTGTTCTAGTTCTGTTTTAGTTCTGTTCTAGTTCTGTTCTAGTTCTGTTCTAGTTCTGTTCTAGTTCTGTTCTAGTTCTGTTCTAGTTCTGTTCTAGTTCTGTTCTAGTTCTGTTCTAGTTCTGTTCTAGTTCTGTTCTTGTTCTGTTCTAGTTCTGTTCTTGTTCTGTTCTTGTTCTGTTCTTGTTCTGTTCCAGTTCTGTTCTAGTTCTGTTCTAGTTCTGTTCCAGTTCTGTTTTAGTTCTGTTCTAGTTCTGTTCTAGTTCTGTTCTAGTTCTGTTCTAATTCTGTTCTAGTTCTGTTCTAGTTCTGTTCTAGTTCTGTTCTAGTTCTGTTCTAGTTCTGTTCTAGATCTTTTCTAGTTCTGTTCTAGTTCTGTTCTAATTATTTTCTAGTTCTGTTCTAGTTCTATTCTAGTTCTGTTCTAGTTCTGTTCTAGTTCTGTTGTAATTCTGTTCTAGTTCTGTTCTAGTTCTATTCTAGTTCTGTTCTAGTTATGTTCTAGTTCTGTTCTAGTTATGTTCTACTTCTTTTCTAAAACAGTTCTAGTTCAGAGAATTTTTAAGCCCTTTATGCCACTTTGTTGTTTTTACTCTCTATTTTTTTTTTTTTTTTTTTTTGTGAAACAGACCTTCTGCCATCATTTCCCCAGTAGTTATAACAATTAAGTTTTTTTGTTTTGCAACAGCAGCAGCCTTTAGAAGAGGCCAGTTTTGTGTCATAAAAATGTAGAATCTACAATATTTGTTGATGTTCACATACTCACATTGCTGTTGTTGTGATTCTATCTCTTTTAAAATTGTTTTTGTTTAAATCATTGTTTAAACTAAAAACTACACTAGTCAAAGTTTTTTAATCTTGTGTAAAACTATAAGAGAAAACAAGAAAAAAAACAAAATTTAATTTTTTTTATTCAACATTAAATTGTGTTGTCAAAAGTGTTATATACAGTATTAAATGTTTTTTTTTTCTCAGTTTAACTTGGCACAAACATAGACATTTTTTTCGGGTTACTGGCAGTAAGTTTGTAATGAAAGTGTTAAAAGGGAAGAAAAAAGAGATGAGAGAACAGCTTGTACACATAAAAAATAACTACATTTCCAACATGTGTGAGTGTTAGTGTTGTTATTTAAAAGTGTTCGAGCAAAAAACAAAACAGAAATTAAGACAGCGAAAAAAAAAACTGCTGCAACAAAATGTGTTGCTTGTTTGTAGGCAATAAAATATTTAAGAAACCATGGCATACTTTTGGTCGAACAAAAAAAAAATTTATTATTAAAAGCATTTGTGGCATAGTTTTTTATTATTATTATTTTTATTTTTTGTTTTGTTTGTTTAATAAGATTTTGCACACATTATAAGCATTGCAAATATAACTTGACACCTTTTTTCTGTACAAACTACAAATAATGTAAAAATTTTTATGGTCTAGATGACTAATAGAATTTAAAGAGGATTTTTGCACGATTTTGTAAAAGCTAGTGGTATTAATTTTGAGTAAAGAGAGAGTTTTAGGAGGAAAAATATTATGGAAAGATATTTTTATATAAGTCAACTAATTTTACGGTATATCTTAATATAGTAGATATCTGGTTTAGTTCAAAATCAGTTCTAATTTGCTCCTAGTTATGTTCTAGTTCTAGCTTAGATCTACTTCAGATCTGTTCTAGTTCGGCTCTAGTTCAGTTCTAGTTCAGTTCTAGTTCAGTTCTAGTTCAGTTCTAGTTCAGTTCTAGTTCAGTTCTAGTTCAGTTCTAGTTCAGTTCTAGTTCAGTTCTAGTTCAGTTCTAGTTCAGTTCTAGTTCAGTTCTAGTTCAGTTCTAGTTCAGTTCTAGTTCAGTTCTAGTTCAGTTCTAGTTCAGTTCTAGTTCAGTTCTAGTTCAGTTCTAGTTCAGTTCTAGTTCAGTTCTAGTTCAGTTCTAGTTCAGTTCTTGTTCAGTTCTAGTTGAGTTCTAGTTCAGTTCTAGTTGAGTTCTAGTTCAGTTTTAGTTCAGTTCTAGTTCAGTTCTAGTTCAGTTCTAGTTCAGTTCCAGTTCAGTTCTAGTTCAGTTCTAGTTCAGTTCTAGTTCAGTTCTAGTTCAGTTTAGTTCAGTTCTAGTTCAGTTCTAGTTCAGTTCTAGTTCAGTTCTAGTTCAGTTCTAGTTCAGTTCTAGTTCAGTTCTAGTTCTAGTTCAGTTCTAGTTCAAGTTCAGTTCTAGTTCAAGTTCAGTTCTAGTTCTAGTTCAATTCTAGTTCAGTTCTAGTTCAGTTCTAGTTCAGTTCTAGTTCAGTTCTAGTTCAGTTCAAGTTCAGTTCTAGTTCAGTTCTAGTTCAGTTCTAGTTCAGTTCTAGTTCAGTTCTAGTTCAGTTCTAGTTCAGTTCTAGTTCAGTTCTAGTTCAGTTCTAGTTTAGTTCTAGTTCAGTTCTAGTTCAATTCTAGTTCAGTTCTAATTCAGTTCTAGTTCAGTTCTAGTTCAGTTCTAGTTCAGTTCTAGTTCAGTTCTAGTTCAGTTCTATTTCAGTTCTAGTTCAGTTCTAGTTCAGTTCTAGTTCAGTTCTAGTTCAGTTCTAGTTCAGTTCTAGTTCAGTTCTAGTTCAGTTCTAGTTCAGTTCTAGTTTAGTTCTAGTTCAGTTCTAGTTCAATTCTAGTTCAGTTCTAGTTCAGTTCTAGTTCAGTTCTAGTTCAATTGTAGTTCAGTTGTACTTCAATTGTAGTTCAGTTCTAGTTCAGTTCTAGTTCAGTTCTAGTTCAGTTCTAGTTCAGTTCTAGTTCAGTTCTAGTTCAGTTCTAGTTCAGTTCTAGTTCAGTTCTAGTTCAGTTCTAGTTCAGTTCTAGTTCAGTTCTAGTTCAGTTCTGGTTCAGTTCTAGTTCAGTTCTAGTTCAGTTCTTGTTCAGTTCTAGTTCAGTTCTAGTTCAGTTCTAGTTCAGTTCTAGTTCAGTTCTAGTTCAGTTCTAGTTCAGTTTTAGTTCAGTTCTAGTTCAGTTCTAGTTCAGTTCTAGTTCAGTTCTAGTTCAGTTCTAGTTCTAGTTCTAGTTCAGTTCTAGTTCAGTTCTAGTTCTAGTTCAGTTCTAGTTCAGTTCTAGTTCAGTTCTAGTTCAGTTCTAGTTCAGTTCTAGTTCAGTTCTAGTTCAGTTCTAGTTCAGTTCAGTTCAGTTCTAGTTCTAGTTCAGTTCAGTTCTAGTTCAGTTCTGTTCAGTTCTAGTTCAGTTCTTCAGTTCTAGTTCAGTTCTAGTTCAGTTCTAGTTCAGTTCTAGTTCAGTTCTAGTTCAGTTCTTGTTCAGTTCTAGTTCAGTTCTAGTTCAGTTCTTGTTCAGTTCTAGTTCAGTTCTAGTTCAGTTCTAGTTCAGTTCTAGTTCAGTTCTAGTTCAGTTCTAGTTCAGTTCTAGTTCAGTTCTAGTACAGTTCTAGTTTAGTTCTAGTTCAGTTCTAGTTCTAGTTCTGTTTTGTTCTTGTTCTATTCTAGTTCTTTTCTAGCTCCTTTTTGATCTGGTTCTAGTTCCGTTTAACATTTTCTTAAAAATATTGCATACTTTTAGGGTGAAATTTTAAATTTGATTAATTTAATTCCTACCCAATTAAATAATAATTTTAATAAACATTCAATTCATAACAAATACTTTATCTATTTTAAACATAATACAAATAACATTAATGAAATTTCTTTTCCTGACGCTTTATGAAAGCAAAAATATGTTTAGCACAAAACTTGTGCTTACTAAATCTACAATAAATAATCAAAAACATTAGAAGAATTTATGATAAATTCTGTCATAATCAATCCTCATAGAATTCACTCAGTTACTGTTTTCATTACCCATACATTCATTCATTCTTATAGAATTTGTTTCAACATTTTGTTCATAAAACTACATGGAAATACTTTATCCTCTGGATAAGTATATCTACACTTAGCAAATGCAAAGATTTCAATAACACTCAACACACTTAACTACTACTTCAACACTGCATACTGTTGCAATAATATATATATGTATTTCTACACGTGTCCCTCCTTTTTTATTTACAAACATTCCCAGTGCAATTCCTCTAAACCCTTGCCTTCTATCGAAGAATATATCCTTGTCTTTTTTCAACCTAAATGTTAAACATATCTCTTGACTTTTTCCTTTTTAAAGTATGTTTGAGTTTTTTTAACAATTTCAGAAAACTAGGTTGATATTTATCGAGTAATAAGAAATACAAGAAAACACTGTCATAAAGATTAAACACGTGTATCAATCACAGAAGAAAACTTAAATCTGTAAATCAGAGAAGAAAAACATAGAAAATCCAACTTAAATATTAATAGAGAATGGGAAAAAACGGAAGGTCATTGCAGAAAAATTCAAACATACATGATGAAACAAACACATGATAAAATACCAATGATTGCTAACTATTCGAATGACTATACTCCTATTGAAATAAATAGTAGTATAGTTTAAGGGGCCATGAGGAAACTTTGCATATTTTTAGTCGCAAATCCATTTGTTATTGTATAGTTTGTAGACACTTTTTGTTTAAAAAATAATAAGAGTATTAACATGTGTTTTATTATATAAATGTTATTTTTAAATCTTTGCCAACCTAAAAGTAGACTTTAATATGTGTGTTTGCAACGTGCCAATGCCTAAGGTTATGTTATATTTTCTACGAACTGAAATAGAGTAGTATTGTTGTAAATATTATATATTTAGATAAGAAGCTTATATAATTACTTGAAGTAAATGCGCACATTGTATAATATGTTTTCTTTCCTAAAAGTAGGCTGCTGTTTTTAAGAGGTCCGCAAATTAAAACTCCAGATTAAACCTCACGTTCAATTATAGTTCAATTCCAATTCAGTTCTAGTACTGTTCTAGCTCAGTTCTAGTTCAGTTTTATTCAGTTATAGTTCTGTTCTAGTTCTGTTCTAGTTCTGTTCTAGTTCTGTTCTAGTTCTGATCTAGTTCTGATTTAATTCTGTTCTAGTTCTGTTTTAGTTCTCTTCTAGTTCTGTTCTAGTTCTGTTCTAGTTTAGTTCTAGTTCAGTTCTAGTTCAGTTCTAGTTTAGTTCAGTTCTAGTTCAGTTCTAGTTCAGTTCTAGTTCAGTTCTAGTTCAGTTCTAGTTCAGTTCTAGTTCAGTTCTAGTTCTTTTCCAGTTCTACTCTAGTTCTGTTCTAGTTGTGTTCTAGTTCTAGTTCTGTTCTAGTTCTGTTCTAGTTCTGTTCTAGTTCTGTTCTAGTTCTGTTCTAGTTCTGTTCTAGTTCTGTTCTAGTTCTGTTCTAGTTCTGTTCTAGTTCTGTTCTAGTTCTGTTCTAGTTCTGTTCTAGTTCTGTTCTAGTTCTGTTCTAGTTCTGTTCTAGTTCTGTTCTAGTTCTGTTCTAGTTCTGTTCTAGTTCTGTTCTAGTTCTGTTCTAGTTCTGTTCTAGTTCTGTTTCTAGTTCTTTTCTAGTTCTGTTCTAGTTATGTTCTAGTTATGTTCTAGTTCTGTTCTAGTTCTGTTCTAGTTCTGTTCTAGTTCTGTTCTAGTTCAGTTCTAGTTCAGTTCTAGTTCAGTTCTAGTTTTGTTCTAGTTCGTTTCTAGTTCTGTTCTAGTTCTGTTCTAGTTCAGTTCTAGTTCAGTTCTAGTTCAGTTCTAGTTCAGTTCTAGTTCAGTTCTAGTTCTGTTCTAGTTCTGTTCTAGTTCTGTTCTAGTTCTGTTCTAGTTCTGTTCTAGTTCTGTTCTAGTTCTGTTCTAGTTCTGTTCTAGTTCTGTTCTAGTTCAGTTCTAGTTCAGTTCTAGTTTTGTTCTAGTTCGTTTCTAGTTCTGTTCTAGTTCAGTTCTAGTTCAGTTCTAGTTCAGTTCTAGTTCAGTTCTAGTTCTGTTCTAGTTCTGTTCTAGTTCTGTTCTAGTTCTGTTCTAGTTCTATTCTAGTTCTGTTCTAGTTCTGTTCTAGTTCTGTTCTAGTTCTGTTCTAGTTCTGTTCTAGTTCTGTTCTAGTTCTGTTCTAGTTCTGTTCTAGTTCTGTTCTAGTTCTGTTCTAGTTCTGTTCTAGTTCTGTTCTAGTTCTGATCTAGTTCTGTTCTAGTTCTGTTCTAGTTCTGTTCTAGTTCTGTTCTAGTTCTGTTCTAGTTCTGTTCTAGTTATGTTCTAGTTCTGTTCTAGTTCTGTTCTAGTTCTGTTCTAGTTCTGTTCTAGTTCTGTTCTAGTTCTGTTCTAGTTCTGTTCTTGTTCTGTTCTTGTTCTGTTCTAGTTCTGTTCTAGTTCTGTTTTAGTTCTGTTCTAGTTCTGTTCTAGTTCTGTTCTAATTATGTTCTAGTTATGTTCTAGTTATGTTCTAGTTCTGTTCTAGTTCTGTTCTAGTTCTGTTCTAGTTCTGTTCTAGTTCTGTTCTAGTTCTGTTCTAGTTCAGTTCTAGTTTTGTTCTAGTTCGTTTCTAGTTCTGTTCTAGTTCTGTTCTAGTTCAGTTCTAGTTCAGTTCTAGTTCAGTTCTAGTTCAGTTCTAGTTCAGTTCTAGTTCTGTTCTAGTTCTGTTCTAATTATGTTCTAGTTATGTTCTAGTTATGTTCTAGTTATGTTCTAGTTCTGTTCTAGTTCTGTTCTAGTTCTGTTCTAGTTCTGTTCTAGTTCAGTTCTAGTTCTGTTCTAGTTCTGTTCTAGTTCTGTTCTAGTTCTGTTCTAGTTCTGTTCTATTTCTGTTCTAGTTCTGTTCTAGTTCAGTTCTAGTTTTGTTCTAGTTCGTTTCTAGTTCTGTTCTAGTTCTGTTCTTGTTCTGTTCTAGTTCTGTTCTAGTTCTGTTCTAGTTCTGTTTTAGTTCTGTTCTAGTTCAGTTCTAGTTCTGTTCTAATTATGTTCTAGTTATGTTCTAGTTATGTTCTAGTTATGTTCTAGTTATGTTCTAGTTCTGTTCTAGTTCTGTTCTAGTTCTGTTCTAGTTCTGTTCTAATAATGTTCTAGTTATGTTCTAGTTATGTTCTAGTTCTGTTCTAGTTCTGTTCTAGTTCTGTTCTAGTTCTGTTCTAGTTCAGTTCTAGTTTTGTTCTAGTTCGTTTCTAGTTCTGTTCTAGTTCTGTTCTAGTTCTGTTCTTGTTCTGTTCTAGTTCTGTTCTAGTTCTGTTTTAGTTCTGTTCTAGTTCTGTTCTAGTTCTGTTCTAATTATGTTCTAGTTATGTTCTAGTTATGTTCTAGTTATGTTCTAGTTCTGTTCTAGTTCTGTTCTAGTTCTGTTCTAGTTCTGTTCTAGTTCAGTTCTAGTTCTGTTCTAGTTCTGTTCTAGTTCTGTTCTAGTTCTGTTCTAGTTCTGTTCTAGTTCAGTTCTAGTTCTGTTCTAGTTCTTTTCTAGTTCTGTTCTAGTTCTGTCCTAATTATATTCTAGTTCTGCACTAGTTGTGTTCCAGCTCAGTTCTCGTTATCTACTAGTTTAGTTTTAGCTCAGTTCTAGTTCATTTATATGCATGTATATAAGATTTGTCAATTTTAATTTTCTTTAAAATGTTTAGTAATTATTTTGGTTTTTTGTTATTGTATTCTAACTGTTAAAAAATTGCTCGGTACCTTTTCAATTTAGTTAAAATCTTACATTTTAAAACCTTTTACTTTAAGCTTTCTCTTTGACATTTTATTTAATTCTCTCCCATGCGCTTTTTCCCCCTTAATCCTTTAAGTATGCTTTAATTTTTACTGTTTTTTACCAGTATGTATATTGTAAGCTCAAATGTTATCTTATCCACTCAGTTGAATTTTCATGCTTTCTTTTAGTTTTAATACGTTTTTAACAGTTTACAAAAAAATAAATCTCTTGTTGCAAATTGTCATTGCAATTTTTTTAGTTAAAAAAAAAACGAAAATATTTAAAATAAAATATTGGCTTGAGCGACCATAAAATATAGTTTTGTAACATACAGACAGACATTGTTGCCAAGTAAGGACTAACGAGCTAAATGTGGAAGTGGTTTAAATTTAAAAAATAAACCAAAAATGTAAAAAGAATTATAAAACCACGTTTCTTCAAAGAATTTGGTTTTAAAGATAATTTTATTTCTATATCTTCTATATCCGTTAAATCCAATTTTCCCATTAAATACAGAAAAATGACTGAAAGCCACTAAAAACAAACCTGAACATGCAAATTCTCTGTAACATTGTGCTTATTAAAGACACTCAAGCAAATACAAAATAAACGCATTTAAATAAATGCGAACGCATGCATATTCATGCAGTTACATGCATATAACCAAAACGAAAAAAAAAAAATACACACACTTTACAATCATATGAATTCTAAAAACCACCTTTTATTTACAAGGAAACGTTTAAATTTTGAACAGATACCAACAGACAACAAATGTAAACACACACTTGTTCAAAACACACACACACAAACACTCTCACTTCACCAAATCCACATTTTCTCTTTAAAACACACCTCCCCCTTCCACGCCTTAATTTAAAAAGTATATTTGCATATAAAGGCATCCTAAAAATATACTACACATTCCATTACATTTGTTAACATACACACACCTTTAAATTTCACATACATAGTACATCTATAAGTGTTTGTGTATAACTGTGTAATATTTTACTACTATTTCTATAAAAATCCTTGCAACCTGTGTCTGTGTCGTAGCATTTGAGTTTTTTATGTCGATTATCTTTTTTTTGCTTTTTTGTTGCATTGAACTTAAAATCAGCTTTAAAAATGATTTATAGTTAAACAGCTCAAAAGTGCATATAAACCTGGCAACTTGAACAAAATGTTGAAAAACTCTTCCGTTTCTTTTTTTTGTCTTTATTCTACCAGCGCCACCACTTTTACAAACATAATCATGAATAGATTCGGTGTCGCGCTAGCTTCCTTGTTGCTTTTGGTCATGATTTATTAAAGGCTTTACAGTGGGCTTACTAAACTGAAGTAAACTGGAATTGAAACAGAACTGAACTAAACTAGATAAGGCTATATATTAGATTTTAGGTTATATATACTAGACTATAAACTATACTACGGAATAGACTATACTGTAGACTATACACTAGAACAGAACTAGAACAGTACCAGAACAGAACTAGAACTGAAAAGAAACTAGACAAGATTATATATTAGGTTATACTATAGACTATACTAGAACAGAACTAGAACGGAACTAGAACAAAACTTGAACAGAACTTGAACAGAACTAGAACGGAACTAGAACAGAACTAGAACAGAACTAGAACAGAACTAAAACACAACTAAAACAGAATTAGAACAGAATTAAAACAGAATTAAAACAGAACTAGAACAGAACTAGAACAGAACTAGAACAGAACTAGAACAGAACTAAAACAGAACTAGAACAGAACTAGAACAGAACTAGAACAGAACTAGAACAGAACTAGAACAGAACTAGAACAGAACTAGAACAGAACTAGAACAGAACTAGAACAGAACTAGAACAGAACTAGAACAGAACTAGAACAGAACAGAACTAGAACAGAACTAGAACAGAACAGAACTAGAACAGAACTAGAACAGAACTAGAACAGAACTAGAACAGAACTAAAACAGAACTAGAACAGAACTAGAACAGAACTAGAACAGAACTAGAACAGAACTAGAACAGAACTAGAACAGAACTAGAACAGAACTAGAACAGAACTAGAACAGAACTAGAACAGAACTAGAACAGAACAGAACAGAACTAGAACAGAACTAGAACAGAACTAGAACAGAACTAGAACAGAACTAGAACAGAACTAGAACAGAACTAGAACAGAACTAGATCAGAACTAGAACAGAACTAGAAAAGAACTAGATTAGAACTAGACTAAAACTAGATTAGAACTAGAACAGAACTAGAACAGAAGTAGAACAGAACTAGAACAGAACTAGAACAGAACTAGAAAAGAACTAGAACAGAACTAGAACAGAACTAGAACAGAACTAGAACAGAACTAGAACAGAACTAGAACAGAACTAGAACAGAACTAGAACAGAACTAGAACAGAACTAGAACAGAACTAGAACAGAACTAGAACAGAACTAGAACAGAACTAGAACAGAACTAGAACAGAACTAGAACAGAACTAGAACAGAACTAGAACAGAACTAGAACAGAACTAGAACAGAACTAGAACAGAACTAGAACAGAACTAGAACAGAACTAGAACAGAACTAGAACAGAACTAGAACAGAACTAGAACAGAACTAGAACAGAACTAGAACAGAACTAGAACAGAACTAGAACAGAACTAGAACAGAACTAGAACAGAACTAGAACAGAACTAAAACAGAACTAAAACAGAACTAAAACAGAACTAGAACAGAACTAGAACAGAACTAGAACAGAACTAGAACAGAACTAAAACAGAACTAAAACAGAACTAAAACAGAACTAGATCAGAACTAGAACAGAACTAGAAAAGAACTAGATTAGAACTAGACTAAAACTAGATTAGAACTAGAACAGAACTAGCAAAGAACTAGAACAGAACTAGAACAGAACTAGAACAGAACTAGAACAGAACTAGAACAGAACTAGAACAGAACTAGAACAGAACTAGAACAGAACTAGAACAGAACTAGAACAGAACTAGAACAGAACTAGAACAGAACTAGAACAGAACTAGAACAGAACTAGATCAGAACTAGAACAGAACTAGAACAGAACTAGAACATAACTAGAACAGAACTAGAACAAAACTAGAACAGAACTAGAACAGAACTAGAACAGAACTAGAACAGAACTAGAACAGAACTAGAACAGAACTAGAACTGGACTAGAATTGCACCAGATATTATTTTGAAAAGATGTTTCTAGAGAAATAAAAATTTGTTTAGAAAAACCTTTAGTAGTCGATAGCTTCCAATTAGTATCATCCAATATAGTTTGCCTCAGCAACAATTCCATTGAATTTTTTACTTTTGTATCATGTTCTTTTCATAAAACACTTTCAATTTTTTTCTGTTTGCCATTCATTCATGCAACAATTTATTCTATTGAAATTAAATTAAAAAATGTAGAAAAAATAAACTTTTATTATTATTTAATATATAAGAGAGAAATCAAAAAAGTCAAAAACTAATTAAGTCGTTTAAAAATACAGAAAAAAACAACTAGAGCAAAAAATAGAAAATTGTTAAATGTGTATGTGTGCGTGTGTGTGTGCAAAACTATAATGAAAACAATTTATGAATGATGAAAAAAAATTGAATGAAAATAAAATAAATGTTCTATTCGAACTTATAGACACCAGCAATAGCAGACGTTATTAGGCGTAGAAATTGAGTCCATTAATGAATGTGTATAGAAATTAATCATTAACTTTGTTAGTGGCTGAGACCACGGAAAGGGAAGTGTGACAGTGTCGGATCTTTTTTATGTTGTTGTGTTTTTTTTTTTATAAATTATACAGCGTCAGGTTCATGGAGATCAAAATAGTTTGTATTTATTATTGTAAAATTGGAAGAATGAATGAATTTTTGCACGTTATATTTTTATTATATAAAAAATAGTAAATTGTAGCAATTTAAAAATAATTTGATTGCGTAAAAATTTTTAAATATTTAATTCAGAAATAGACATCTCTAGAGTAATAAGTACTTAAACTAACTCCCCAAAGTAGACTTTAATATTATATCAATTGCAGCGCCTTAACGATTGACCATCATTTGCTTAACTTACTATCTATAGACTTCATTTCAATTCAAACTGTTTAATTTTAATACCTTTCAAAGCCCACATTACTATTATTCATATCACTAAGCATGTTTTGTATATTTTAAAGCTCATTTGTATTCATCTGTGTTTCGCTCTAATGTACAAATCTCTTTAAGCCTAAAAGTAGACCATACATATGCATATGTAAATTTGTTTGCTTAACAAATTTAAGAAGTCAAACATAATTTGGTTTAGTTTAGCTTAATTTTGTTATATTTTCCAATAATGTACTATTTAGTTAACATATTTTAATATATTTTTCGTATTTTTTTTTTCCAGATATTTTACGACTTAATGAGGTTTAAAGGAAACGGTGAGTTTTATTCGAATTTTTGTTTATTCTGCTTCTTTTTCAAAAAAACTACAAAATCACACTATAGACTATAGGTTATAATCTACACCATAAATAAGACTATAGACTGGACTATGGACTAGACTATGGACTAAACTATAAACTAGACTATAGACTAGACTGTAGACTAGACTGTAGACTAGACTATAGACTATAAACCATAAACTAGCCTATAGTCAAGGCTATAGGCTAGTTTATGGTTTATAGTCTATAGTCTAGTCTATAGGTTATAATCTACACCATAAATAAGACTATAGACTAGACTAAAGACTAGACTATAGAATTAGACTGTAGACTTGACTATATAGACTAGACTAGGTTGTAGACTATACTATAGACTAGACAATAGACTATGTTATAGACTATACTATAAACTAGACTATAGACTAGACAATAGACTAGACAATAGACTAGACAATAGACTAGCCAATAGACTAGACAATAGACTAGACAATAGACTAGACAATAGACTAGACAATAGACTAGACAATAGACTAGATTATAGACTAGACAATAGACTAGACAATAGACTAGATTATAGACTAGACTATAGACTAGACTATAGACTAGACTATAGACTAGACTATAGACTAGACTATAGACTAGACTAAAGACTAGACTATAGACTAGACTAGACTAGATAGACTAGACTATAGACTAGACTATAGACTAGACTATAGACTAGACTATAGACTAGACTATAGACTAGACTATAGACTAGACTATAGACTAGACTATAGACTAGACTATAGACTAGACTATAGACTAGACTAGACTAGACTATAGACTAGACTATAGACTAGGCTATAGACTATAGACTAAACTATAGACTAAACTATAGACTAAACTATAGACTAGACTATAGACTAGACTATACTATAAACTAGACTATAGACTAGACTATACTATAAACTAGACTATAGACTAGAGTAGACTATAGACTATACTATAAACTAGACTATAGACTAGACTATACTATAGACTAGAGTAGACTATAGACTAGACTATAGACTAGACTATAGATTAGACTATAGATTAGACTATAGACTAGAATATAGACCAGACTATAGACTAGACTATAGACTAGACTATAGACTAGACTATAGACTAGACTATAGACTAGACTATAGACTAGACTATAGACTAGACTATAGACTAGACTATAGACTAGACTATAGACTAGACTATAGACTAGACTAGACTATAGACTATAGACTAGACTAGACTAGACTATAGACTATACTATAGACTAGACTATAGACTAGACTATAGACTAGACTATAGACTAGACTATAGACTAGACTATAGACTAGACTATAGACTAGACTATAGACTAGACTAGACTATAAACTAGACTATAGTCTAGATTATAGACTAGACTATAGACTAGACTATAGACTAGACTATAAACTAGACAATAACTAGACTATAGACTAGACTATAGACTAGACTATAGACTAGACTATAGACTAGACTATAGACTAGACTATAGACTAGACTATAGACTAGACTATAGACTAGACTATAGACTAGACTATAGACTAGACTATAGACTAGACTATAGACTAGACTATAGACTAGACTATAGACTAGACTATAGACTAGACTATAGACTAGACTATAGACTAGACTATAGACTAGACTATAGACTAGACTATAGACTAGACTATAGACTAGACTATAGACTAGACTATAGACTAGACTATAGACTAGACTATAGACTAGACTATAGACTAGACTATAGACTAGACTAATACTATAGACTATACTATAGACTATACTATAGACTATACTATAGACTAGACTATAGACTAGACTATAGACTAGACTATAGACTAGACTATAGACTAGACTATAGACTAGACTATAGACTAGACTATAGACTAGACTATAGACTAGACTATAGACTAGACTATAGACTAGACTATAGACTAGACAATAGACTAGACAATAGACTAGACAATAGACTAGACAATAGACTAGACTATAGACTAGACTATAGACTAGACTATAGACTAGACTAGACTATAGACTAGACTATAGACTAGACTATAGACTAGACTATAGACTAGACTATAGACTAGACTATATACTAGACTATAGACTAGACTATAGACTAGACTATAGACTAGGCTATAGACTAGACTATAGACTAAACTATAGACTAAACTATAGACTAGACTATAGACTAGACTATACTATAAACTAGACTATAGACTAGACTATACTATAAACTAGACTATAGACTATACTATAAACTAGACTATAGACTAGACTATACTATAGACTAGAGTAGACTATAGACTAGAGTAGACTATAGACTAGACTATAGACTAGACTATAGACTAGACTATAGACTAGAATATAGACCAGACTATAGACTAGACTATAGACTAGACTATAGACTAGACTATAGACTAGACTAGACTATAAACTAGACTATAGTCTAGATATAGACTAGACTATAGACTAGACTATAGACTAGACTATAACTAGACAATAAACTAGACTATAGACTAGACTATAGCTAGACTAGACTATAGACTAGACTATAGACTAGACTATACTAGACTATAGACTAGACTATAGACTAGACTATAGACTAGACTATAGACTAGACTATAGACTAGACTATAGACTAGACTATAGACTAGACTATAGACTAGACTATAGACTAGACTATAGACTAGACTATAGACTAGACTATAGACTAGACTATAGACTAGACTATAGACTAGACTATAGACTAGACTATAGACTAGACTATAGACTAGACTATAGACTAGACTATAGACTAGACTATAGACTAGACTATAGACTAGACTATAGACTAGACTATAGACTAGACTATAGACTAGACTATAGACTAGACTATAGACTAGACTATAGACTAGACTATAGACTAGACTATCGACTAGACTATAGACTAACTAGACTAGACTATAGACGAGACTATAGACTATAGACTAGACTATGACTAGACTATAGACTAGACTATAGACTAGACTATAGACTAGAGCTATAGACTAGACTATAGACTAACTATAGACTAGACTATAGACTAGACTATAGACTAGACTATAGACTAGACTATAGACTAGACTATAGACTAGACTATAGACTAGACTATAGACTAGACTATAGACTAGACTATAGACTAGACTATAGACTAGACTATAGACTAGACTATAGACTAGACTATAGACTAGACTATAGACTAGAACTATAGACTAGACTATAGACTAGACTATAGACTAGACTATAGACTAGACTATAGACTAGACTATAGACTAGACTATAGACTAGACTATAGACTAGACTATAGACTAGACTATAGACTAGACTATAGACTAGACTATAGACTAGACTATAGACTAGACTATAGACTAGACTATAGACTAGACTATAGACTAGACTATAGACCGAGACTATAGACTAGACTATAGACTAGACTATAGACTAGACTATAGACAGACTATAGACTAGACTATAGACTAGACTATAGACTAGACTATAGACTAGACTATAGACTAGACTATAGACTAGAATATAGACTAGACTATAGACTAGACTATAGACTAGACTATAGACTAGACTATAGACTAGACTATAGACTAGACTATAGACTAGACTATAGACTAGACTATAGACTAGACTATAGACTAGACTATGACTAGACTATAGACTAGACGATAGACTAGAATATAGACGTAGACTATAGACTAGACTATAGACTAGCTTAGACTAGACTATAGACTAGACTATAGACTAGACATAGACTAGACTAAGACTAGATATAGACTAGACTATAGACTAGACTATAGACTAGACTATAGACTAGACTATAGCAGACTATAGACTAGACTATAGACTAGACTATAGACTAGACTATAGACTAGGACTATAGACTAGACTATAGACTAGACTATAGACTAGACTATAGACTAGACTATAGACTAGACTATAGACTAGACTATAGACTAGACTATAGACTAGACTATAGACTAGACTATAGACTAGACTATAGACTAGACTATAGACTAGACTATAGACTAGACTATAGACTAGACTAGATGACTACAAGACTATAGACTAGACTATAGACTAGACTATAGACTAGGCTATAGACTAGAATATAGACTAGACTATAGACTAGACTATAGACTAGATTATAGACTAGTCTATAGACTAGACTATATACTATAGACTAGACTATAGACGAGACTATATACTAGACTATAGACTAGACTATAGACTAGACAATAGACAAGACTATATACTAAATTATAGACTAGACTATATACTAGACTATAGACTAGACTATAGACTAAACTATAGACTAGACTATAGACTTGACTATAGAACTAGACTATAGACTAGACTATAGACTAGACTATAGACAAGACTATAGACTAGACTATAGACTAGACTATAGACTAGACTATAGACTAGGTTATAGACTAGACTATAGAATAGAATATAGACTAGACTATAGACTAGACTATAGACTAGAATATAGACTAGACTATAGACTAGAATATAGACTAGACTATAGACTAGACTATAGACTAGACTATAGGCTAGACTATAGGCTAGACTATAGACTAGACTATACTATATACTAGAATATAGACTAGGGTATAGACTAGACTGTAGACTGGAATATAGACTGGACTATAGACTAGACTAAAGACTTCAATTTATTATTGATGAGACTATAATCTAGACTTCATCTGAATTTAGCTAAATATTTTTCTTTAAAGACAATTTAGAAAGTAAAAATTTTAAGAAAAAATTAAATGCCCCGAGTGAGGCTCGAACTCACGACCTTAAGATTATGAGACTTACGCGCTGCCTACTGCGCCATCGAGGCTATGAAAAACTGGTTTTAAAGATTTCTTAAAAATATTACAAGTCTCGAATGCAATTTTCTTAGAAAAAATATTTCATTAGTTTTCATTAAAAATTTTTAACAAAATAATTTAAGGTAATAACCGTTTTTTTGAAAAATCGTGCCAATTTTGATTTAAAGAAATTTGCAACGTTTTTTAAGGATTTTTTGCAATTTCTCTTGGTTGCAATTCTGTTGTAATACTTTTAGTTGTGTGCAACAAAATCAAATGCCCCGAGTGAGGCTCGAACTCACGATGAAAGGCTCAAGGATATATACTAAATGTCCAAGTTAAAAATGGAATTGTTTTAAATTTCTTAAATTTAAGCTTAAGTTTTTAAAAGCTTTTCGAATTCTTTATATATATTAGAAACTTTAACAAAATAGCCCTGAGTGGTGTATGGTTGGAAGTTGCAAATTTCCTTAATGCAATTTTGTCCTGTGAAAAATAACAAATGCCCCGAGTGAGGCTCGAACTCACGACCTTAAGATTATGAGACTTACGCGCTGCCTACTGCGCCATCGAGGCTATGAAATAGAAGAATTAGAAAAGTGAATTTTTTAAAAATCTTTCTTAAACGTTTTAGAAATGTTCTAGTAGTTTGGAATTAAAATGCTTAAAAATGTCGTAGTTGTTTTTAGGCTTTAGGCCGATTTCAATGATAACGGGGCTAAGAATTTTTAATCAAAAACGTGGCTTTCATATTTTATATTTAGTCGTCCTTTGATCTAATTTGAATTGATATTTCCCATCTAGTTTGATTGTGTTTGTAAAAAGTCATATGCCCCGAGTGAGGCTCGAACTCACGACCTTAAGATTATGAGACTTACGCGCTGCCTACTGCGCCATCGAGGCTATGAAGTCCTGATTTTATCTGAAAAATAAAATGTGGAATGTTTGCTTTAAAGTCTTAAGAAATATTAAGTTTCCAAAACTCTTAAAGTTTTAAAGATTTCTAGTTTAAGTTTGTAATCCTTTCCTTAGGTCCTTCTTTATCAAAGAACTATAGGGTTAAAATAAACAATCTGCTAAATATTAAGCCGATTTCAGTCTCTTTAACATATACTTTTCCTACAACACTTTTATGCTTGAAGTTTGTAACTCCTAAAAGTATGCTGCTCTAATATTTGTATTAATATTATTGAATAATTTAAGTATTGAATGAGATATAGAAAAAAAAGTAACATGCCCCGAGTGAGGCTCGAACTCACGACCTTAAGATTATGAGACTTACGCGCTGCCTACTGCGCCATCGAGGCACTTAACATTTCAACAACAATTAAGCAGTTTTGTTGTTCTTTGTTCAAGGTTCTAGCTAAAGTTGATGTTGATGACGGCTATTTACTCTTCTTGATACTGTTCTCCCATAAAAGGTATCATTCGTGAGAAACAAAAGAATTTTTTTGTCGTAAAATCACTAAAATATTGGCGAAAATTTTATAAATATTTTTTTTTTCCTTTTTAGACCCATTGTGTTTAAATAAATTAATTATTTTTTTATTGTTTTCTTTTAAATTATTTGGTTTTATTCAATTCGCAATTTAAAATCCATTAAAAATAATTAATTTCTTTAGTTATACCTAAAAAATTGTCAAATTATTGTTTCAACTAACGCTTGTCGTCGGCAGTTTCTATTGTAAACAAACTGTATATGTTGTTTTTGCCTTTAGTGTGTTCACATGTGATCTCTCTTAATCGTTCTCTCTACTATTTGTATTTTATATTATTTTTAGTTTTTTTAATAATATTATTGTTGTTGTCTATTTAAAAAAACAATCTTAATTCTTTTCAACTGATAAAGACGATGACGAAAGTAAATACCAAAACAAACACCCCAGATATGTTATTAACATTAACGAATACATACCAAAATCCCCTGTTAAAAGTCAAATGTAAATAAACAACCAATTAACATATAAACTCTCTGCCACGCAGTTTCAATTTGTCAGCTGCGTTGGCATAGCCTCGATGGCGCAGTAGGCAGCGCGTAAGTCTCATAATCTTAAGGTCGTGAGTTCGAGCCTCACTCGGGGCATGAGTTTTTTTCTAAAACGAATAAAATTCTTTCATAAAAATTCTATATAAAACTTGACAGTTTTCTCTAATTAGTGCAATAATTAAGCTTTTCTAATAAGGAAAATCTCAGGTATTAGGAAGAAATTCTAAAAAAAAAGATTATTTTCCTTTTAAATTCTCGGAAAAAAGAAACAAAATTTCTACTTAAATTCCAAATCTCATAGCCTCGATGGCGCAGTAGGCAGCGCGTAAGTCTCATAATCTTAAGGTCGTGAGTTCGAGCCTCACTCGGGGCATTTGATTTTACCCAATTTCAATTACTACAAAATTCTTGTGTTCTCGATAACTTTAGAAAATCAACACAATATTTCATTAACACTTAATTGCGCACATAAAATTCTTAATATCTTGGGATATTTTGTTGAAATTTCGTTAAAATTTTAATATATAACAACGGAAATTACAAATATTGAATTTTAAAAAGTTCTTAAACCTTTATAAGAAAATTTAAAAAAAATATTATTCGAGACTTAAATTTTTCAATTTGTCCTTAAGTCTGACCTACATAGCCTCGATGGCGCAGTAGGCAGCGCGTAAGTCTCATAATCTTAAGGTCGTGAGTTCGAGCCTCACTCGGGGCATTTAGTTTTTTTTCAAAAAAAGTAACTGTATCCTTCTAAAGTTACTTATTAAACCAAGCTTTCTCTGATTAAATACAAAATATCTGTAATATTTTGTTAAAGATCAAGACTATTTTCAAATATTTTTATTAAATTAAAAGCGAAAATTAACAAAAATGCTTTCGAGACTTCAATATTTGGACTTTACGCCTTCCAGCTGTTAGTCATAGCCTCGATGGCGCAGTAGGCAGCGCGTAAGTCTCATAATCTTAAGGTCGTGAGTTCGAGCCTCACTCGGGGCAATAATTTTTTCAATTAATATTGGATATGTTAGTTCTAGTTCAATTCGTGAGTTCGAGCCTACAGTTCTAGTTCTGTTCTAGTTCTGTTCTAGTTCTGTTCTAGTTCCGTTCTAGTTCTGTTCTAGTTCTGTTCTAGTTCTGTTCTAGTTCAGTTCTAGTTCAGTTCTAGTTCAGTTATAGTTCAGTTCTGTTTTAGTTCAGTTCTAGTTCTGTTTTAGTTCTGTTCTAGTTCTGTTCTAGTTCTGTTCTAGTTCTGTTCTAGTTCTGTTCTAGTTCTGTTCTAGTGCTGTTCATGTTATGTTCTAGTTATGTTCTAGTTCTGTTCAAGTTCTGTTCTAGTTCTGTTCTAGTTCTGTTCTAGTTCTGTTCTAGTTCTGTTCTAGTTCTGTTCTAGTTCTGTTCTAGTTCTGTTCTAGTTCTGTTCTAGTTCTGTTCTAGTTCTGTTCTAGTTCTGTTCTAGTTCTGTTCTAGTTCTGTTCTAGTTCTGTTCTAGTTCTGTTCTAGTTCTGTTCTAGTTCTGTTCTAGTTCTGTTCTATTCTGTTCTGTTCGTGTTCTAGTTCTGTTCTAGCTTAGTTTTAGTTCTGTTCTAGTTCGGTTTTAGTTCTGTTCTAGTTATGTTCTAGTTTAGTTCTAGTTCAGTTCATTCCTAGTTCAGATCAATTCTAGTTAAGTTCCAGGTCAGTTTAAGTTCAGTTCGGTTTCAGTTCTGTTTCAGTTTAGTTCTGTTCTAGATCTGGACTAGTTCGGTTTTGGTTCAGTTCTAGATTAGTTATTGTTAAGTTCTACTAAATTTCCTTAACTTCTCTTCATTTCTATACTTTCTACTTTCATTCCAACCCTCGTTTAATATATATTATTTTATTATTCTTGAATTTTTTTAAATTTCATTGAATATTTTTCCTTAAACAAATAAAAACATCAATATTCTTATTTAATCTCGCCCCCTCAAAGTATGCACTGCTACATATTCAATAACTATAGCAGCGGACAGAAAATGAATTTTATAACAGAGTTTTTGTTTGTGAAAATGTTCATATGTAACATTTATCTTCGTTTCCCTATAACCAACTCTAGGTAAATAATGAATATTGCATTTTAATACCCTCTAGAAAATAAGAAAAAATCCATAGATTTAAAAAGAAAAACTATGCGAAAACTTTTCACAAATATGTCGCAAAAAACACACACCAACCTTTCCAATGATGACCGTCATCATCATCAACAGCATGTGGAAGAGTACTTGTGCAGTAGACTGTCTGTCTGTCTGCTTTCATATATTACTGAACTGACATCTAGGAGTAACCAAAGAATATTGATGGCTTTTGTAATAATAAAAGATTATTTTGTTAGCAACAAAATAAAAAAAAAACGAACTAAATGAATAAAATGAAAATTTAAACCAAAAGTCTTTAGTACAAAATATTGCCAACAAACGAGAGTAGAGAAATCAACATTGATTTATTTTTATTTCATTTAATTTTTCTTTTCTTTGCAACATTATTTTTCACATGAATTTTCAATGAAATGTTGCAAAAAAATATAAATTAAATTTTAATATTAAATACTTTCCTGGGTTTTTCCTTATTTATGGTCTTTTTTTACTTATTGCACTGAAGGCAAGCGAAAATATGGACATAAGCCCATTAAAAGTTTTCAGAAAGAAAAAACAGAGGGCAAAGGTCTTAACAAAGAAAGGACAACCCGAAATGATAGTTAAATAAGGAAATTAAAATAATACAGTTATGTTAAGAAAAATAGCAATTAAATAGAAAGGATTGCGAAAAAGAACAGTAGTGGAAGTGAAGAGAACTAGAGCAGAACAAAACTAGAATAGAACAGAACTGGAACAGAACAGAACTAGAACTAACAGAACTAGAACAGAACTAGAACAGAACTAGAACAGAACTAGAACAGAACTAGAAACAGAACTAGAACAGAACTAGAACAGAACTAGAACAGAACTAGAACAGAACTAGAACAGAACTAGAACAGAACTAGAACAGAACTAGAACAGAACTAGAACAGAACTAGAACAGAACTAGAACAGAACTAGAACAGAACTAGAACAGAACTAGAACAGAACTAGAACAGAACTAGAACAGAACTAGAACAGAACTAGAACAGAAATAGAACAGAACTAGAACAGAACTAGAACAGAACTAGAACAGAACTAGAACAGAACTAGAACAGAACTAGAACAGAACTAGAACAGAACTAGAACAGAACTAGAACAAACTAGAACAGAACTAGAACAAAACTAGAACAGAACTAGAACAGAACAGAACTAGAACAGAACTAGAACAGAACAGAACAGAACTAGAACAGACAGAACAGAACTAGAACAGAACTAGAACAGAACTAGAACAGAACTAGAACAGAACTAGAACAGAACTAGAACAGAACTAGAACAGAACTAGAACAGAACTAGAACAGAACTAGAAAGAACTAGAACAGAACTAGATCAGAACTAGAACAGACTAGAACAGAACTAGAACAGAACTAGACAGAACTAGAACAGAACTAGAACAGAACTAGAACAGAACTAGAACAGAACTAGAACAGAACTAGAACAGAACTAGAACAGAACAGTAGAACAGAACTAGAACAGAACTAGAACAGAACTAGAACAGAACTGAACAGAACTAGAACAGAACTAGAACACGAACTAGAACAGAAACTAGAACAGAACTAGAACGAACTAGAACAGAACTAGAACAGAACTAGAACAGAACTAGAACAGAATAGAACAGAACTAGAACAGAACTAGAAACAGAACTAGAACAGAACTAGACAGAACTAGAACAGAACTAGAACAGAACTAGAACAGAACTAGAACAGAACTAGAACAGAACTAGAACAGAACTAGAACAGAACTAGAACAGAACTAGAACAGAACTAGAACAGAACTAGAACAGAACTAGAACAGAACTTAGAAACAGAACTAGAACAGAAACTAGAACAGAACTAGAACAGAACTAGAACAGAAACTAGAACAGAACTAGAACAGAACTAGAACAGAACTAGAACAGAACTAGAACAGAACTAGAACAGAACTAGAACAGAATAGAACAGACATAGAACAGAACTAGAACAGAACTAGAACAGAACTAGAACAGAACTAACAACTAGAACAGAACTAGAACAGAACTAGAACAAAACTAGAACAGAACTAGAACAGAACTAGAACGAACTAGAACAGAACTAGAACAGAACAGAACAGAACTAGAACAGTACAGAACAGAACTAGAACAGAACTAGAACAGAACTAGAACAGAACTAGAACAGAACTAGAACAGAACTAGAACAGAACTAGAACAGAACTAGAACAGAAACTAGAACAGAAATAGAACAGAACTAGAACAGAACTAGAACAGAACTAGGACAGAACTAGAAACAGAACTAGAACAGAACTAGAACAGAACTAGAATAGAACTAGAACAGAACTAGAACAGAACTAGAACAGAACTAGAACAGAACTTGAACAGAACTAGAACAGAACTTGAACAGAACTAGAACAGAACTAGAACAGAAATAGAACAGAACTAGAACAGAACTAGAACAGAACTAGAACAGAACTAGGACAGAACTAGAACAGAACTAGAACAGAACTAGAACAGAACTAGAACAGAAATAGAACAGAAATAGAATAAACAGAACTAGAACAGAACTAGAACAGAACTAGAACAGAACTAGAACAAAACTAGAACAAAACTAGAACAGAACTAGAACAGAACTAGAACAGATCTAGAACAGAAACTAGAACAGAACTAGAACAGAACTAGAAAAGAACTAGAACAGAACTAGAACAGAACTAGAACAGAACTAGAACAGAACTAGAACTAGAACAGAACTAGAACAGAACTAGAACAGAACTAGAACAGAACTAGAACAGAACTAGAAACAGAACTAGAACAGAACTAGAACAGAACTAGAACAGAACTAGAACAGAACTAGAACAGAACTAGAACAGAACTAGAACAGAAACTAGAACAGAACTAGGTCAGAACTAGAACAGGACTAGAACAGAACTAAAACAGAACTAAAACAGAACTAGAACAGAACTAGAACAGAACTAGAACGACTAGAACAGAACAGAACAGAACTAGAACAGAACTAGAACAGAACTAGAACAGAACGGAACTAGTACAGAACTAGGACAGAACTAAAACTAAACTAGAACTGAAATAGAACTGATCTAGAGTTAAAGCTCCCAATTATTCATTTAAATTTGCGTTGCCGCTATTATTGTTGCCTTTACTGCCTTCAACATACTGATTTTGAACTGATATCATGGTCGCTGGTCGAAAGCAGCAGCAACAAAAATATCTGCTATCAACTCTTTGTTGCAATTAGCAAACAAACACCCTTTTTTGTAAGGAACCAAAGAAATTAGTTTGTATTTAACAGCAGAACAGTAGTAATTAAAAGTTAAGAGAGAAGGAAAAAGCTCAAAAAGAAGCCAAAAAAAACTTAAATTCTTTGCAGTAAAATAGAAAATAAACTCAGTTTAAACCAAAAGTATGCTATACAAATTAGCATATTTAGTAAAAACAAGAAGACTATAAAAATATGGAAAAGTTTATCCTAAAAGTAGGCTATAATTTAGTCAAGTGATACTTAAATTGTTTAGATATTTTGTTTTGCTGGAAAGCAGCCTAAAAGTATGCCAAAGGAGTTATTAAATATAATTGTATAAATTAAGCAAAATATTTAAAAAAGGAAATTAAAAAAAGGAAAAATATAAAAAAAGCAAATGCCCCGAGTGAGGCTCGAACTCACGACCTTAAGATTATGAGACTTACGCGCTGCCTACTGCGCCATCGAGGCTATAAGTTCGGGAAATTAGGTAATAAATTTAGATTAAAAATTATAAAGTTTCTATAACAAAATTTTCCAAAATCTACTGCTTCCTTTGAAAGGAAATTTTTTAATGAATGAATAAACTTTTTATTATAAAAGGAGTCCAAAAAAAAGTTTAATGCCCCGAGTGAGGCTCGAACTCACGACCTTAAGATTATGAGACTTACGCGCTGCCTACTGCGCCATCGAGGCTATGTGTGTGAGCGTGACAAAGAACTATTTTGTCATTGCTTTTAAAGGAAAATGAAAATGGAACTTATTATATAATTTGTGAAAATTTTATTAATAAAATTGGAAAGATAACCCCTAGAGATGCACTTTTGATCTTAAAATTTAAATGTCTGATAATAAGAATGTATGTATTTTAAATGCAACTAGCAACACATTTTAAATGTTGTTAAAAGTTATCAATTTAAAAAAAAAGTTTTTAAACCAAAATTTTTGTAAAGTTTTCTTTAAAAAATTTTATTTATTTAATTTTCTCTTTAATATTAAAAATTCTATGTTTTTCTTAATTGTCCTGAGAGAAAAAAGTTAATGCCCCGAGTGAGGCTCGAACTCACGACCTTAAGATTATGAGACTTACGCGCTGCCTACTGCGCCATCGAGGCTATGAGATGTTGTGTTGAAAGAGAACTTTCATAATGCTCTCTTTCTTTAGCACTTGTTCTCTAAAAGTGACATTAAAAGGTGTGAAATTATTAATTTATAACTTAATTAATGAAAAGAAACTGAACTTCAATAAAATTGTTGTTTTCAAAAACATCGCACATATTTTTACAGAAAATACAATGTTTTTTATAACATCGCAACTTTTTCTTAATATTATTCTACGTTTTTTACAACATCGCAAGATTTTTTCAAGAAAATTCGATGTTTTTAATAACATCGCAACGTTTTCTTAATATTATTCTTTGTTTTTTAAAACATTCATTTGTCTAGAAAATAATATGTTATTAAAAACATCGCATCATTTGCTAAAGATATTTTTAAGTTTTCAACAACATCGCACAATTTTCTTAAGATAATTGTTCCATTGTTCCCACTATTTTTTATAGATAATTCGATGTTTTCGATAACATCGCATATTTTTTAACCAAAAAAATCGATGATTTTAATAACATCGCACATCATTTTAAAGCAAATTCTATGTTTTTTAAAACATCGCAGTGTTTTCTATGTGCAATTCTTTGTTTTCAAAAATATCGCATATATTTTTAAAACAAAGTCTGTGTTTTTAATAACATCGCACACAACTTTAAAGCAAATTCTATGTTTTTGAAAACATCGCATCATTTTCCAAAAGTAATTCCATTTTTTCAATAACATCGCATATATTTAAAAAAAAAAAAACGTAGTTTTAAATAACATCGCACATAATTTTAAAGCAAATTCTATGTTATTAAAAACATCGCATTGTTTTCTATAAACAATTCTAGGTTTCTTAAAACATAGCATAATTTTTTTAAGAAAATTCCATGTTTTCAATAACATTGCATATATTTTTACCAAAAATTCTATGATTTTTATAAAATAGCACATAATTTTAAAGCAAATTCTATGTTTTTAAAAACATCGCATTGTTTTCTATATACAATTCTGTTTTCAAAAACATCACATATACTTTTACAAAAAATTCTATGCGCACACAATTTTAAAGCAAATTCTATGTTTTTAAAAACATCACATCATTTTCAAAAATTAATTCCATGTTTTCAATAACATCGCATTTATTTTTACGAATAAATCGTACATAGTTTTAAAGCAAATTCTATGTTTCTAAAAACATCGTATCGTTTTCTATAACCAATTTTATGATTCTTAAAAAATAGAATAATTTGTTAAAGAAAATTACATGTTTTCAATAACATCGCATATATTTTTACAGAAAATTCGATGTTTATAATAAAATCGCACATAATTTTAAAGCAAAATCTATGTTTTTAAAAACATCGCATCATTTTCCAAAATTAATTCCATATTTTCAATAACATCGCATTTATTTTTACGAATAAATCGTACATAGTTCTAAAGCAAATTCTATGTTTCTAAAAACATCGCATCGTTTTCTATAACCAATTTTATGATTCTTAAAAAATAGCATAATTTTTTAAAGAAAATTACATGTTTTCAATAACATCGCATATATTTTTACAGAAAATTCGATGTTTTTAAAAACATCGAACATAGTTTCTATGTTTTTCTATGTTTTTAAAACCATCGCATCATTTTCTAAAAGTTATACCATGTTTTCAATAACATCGCATTTATTTTTACGAAAAATTCGCTGTTTTTAAAAACATCGCACATAGTTTTAAAGCAAATTCTATGTTTTTAAAAACATCGCATGGTTTTCTATAAGCAAATCTATGTTTCTTAAAAATAGCATACATTTTTAAAGAAAATTCCATGTTTTCAATAACATCGCATATATTTTAAGGTCAAATTCTATGTTTTTAAAAACATCGCCTCAATTTCCAACAAAAATTCCATGCTCTGAATAAAATCGAATGATTTTCTTGAGATAATTCTGTATTTTCAAAAACATCGCAAAACTTTTTAAAGAAAATTCCATGTTTTCAAAAACATCGCATACATTTTTAAGTTAAATTCTATGTTCCTAAGAACATCGCTTATGATTTTAAGGTATTTTCTAGGTTTTTAAAAACATCTCATCGTTTTATACATATTATTCTATGTTTTTTTAAAAACATCGCATCTTTTTCAGTGATTTTCCGAGCAAATTTCGATACATTTTTAAAGAAAATTCCATGTTTTCAATAACATCGCATATATTTTAAGGTCAAATTCTATGTTTTTAAAAACATCGCCTCAATTTCCAACAAAAATTCCATGCTCTGAATAAAATCGAATGATTTTCTTGAGATAATTCTGTATTTTCAAAAACATCGCACAACTTTTTAAAGAAAAGTCTATGTTTTCAAAAACATCGCATACATTTTGAAGTTAAATTCTATGTTCCTAAGAACATCGCTTATGATTTTAAGGTATTTTCTATGTTTGCAAAAACATCGCATCGTTGTATACATATTATTCTGTGTATTTTAAAAACATCGTATCTTTTTCAGTGACTTTCCAAGCAAATTTCGAGTTTTCTACAATATCGTATCGTTTTTTTAATACTGTTCTATATTTTCAATAACATCGCATTTGTTTTTAATGATGCATTAGTAATTTCAATAACATCGCATCATTTTCTATAGAAAGCACTATGGAACGAATAACATTTCCCTATTTGCCATATATAATTCTATATTTTTAATAATATCGCATAATATTTTCAAGAAAATTCTATGTTTTTAAAATAACACCGAATATTAAAAGTTTTATGAATTAACTTTTTTCTATTACAACAAATTTCACTCTACATAGCTTTCAGTTTAGTTTAAGCCAGCCGTCCATTTTACAACATACAATTATTCATAAAAATCTATTGACATTTATGATGATGATGTTGGCGAGGATGATGATGATGTATTTTACGTTATCCACTTCTTCACACTCTTCAGCTTTCGTTTTTTTTTTTTTCAATTTTAGTTCATCTATTCATATTAAAGTTGCAACAAAAACAGCAACGGTAACGAAAAAATAATAAATTTTATGTAAACAGGAAGCAGTTGGTGTCTTCGTTCTCGTCCTCTTCTCTCATTCAGTATTTGTTTGTAGTTGTATGTGTATGAATATTATAAATTTTTAAACAAAAAAACTAACATACACACACATACTCATACACACTCTTGTAATCACTAAATGTAAATAGTATTTTTTTAAAAACGGAAGTTATGTTGTTTATTCATTGTAGTCGCTATCCCGCTCACTCTCGCACTTAGTAAAGTTGAGAGGGTGTAGCAAGAGGTAGTGCATTTATTTAGTTTGTTTTTTTTTTTTTTCTCTCTTACACTCTATTAAAAACACGTGAATGATTTTTATAGGATTTTTTTTTTGTTGCAATTTTTCTATTTATTTTTTATGAAATTTATTTAGTTTTCATATGCTGCTGTTGTTGGTGTTACTCACCCTGAGCTGTAAGTTGTTCTTGTTGATGTACAAAAACATCAACATAGATAAGTTTTTGCAACATGTTTTACAACAACTATCAGTATAATCATTTTTTCAGAATTTGTAATTAAAAAAACACAGACTTGGAAATTAAGTTTCTTTGGCAGTTTAATAAAAATAACAGGAAAAATTAAAATAAATTTTATGGAATTGTTAAAAAATCAGTTTTAGATCAGCTTCAGCTCAGTTCTGGTTCTGTTCTAGTTCCGTTTTTGTTCTCTTCAAGCTCTGTTCTACTTCTGTTGTAGTTCTGTTCTAGTTTTATTCTAGTTCTAATTCTATTCAAGTTCTGTTCTAGTTCAGTTTTAATTCAGTTGTAGTTCAGTTCTAGTTGTGTTCTAGTTCTGCTCTAGTTCTGTTGTAGTTCAGTTCTAGTTCTGCTCTAGTTCTGTTATAGTTCAGTTCTAGTTCAGTTCTAGTTCAGTTCTAGTTCAGTTCTAGTTCAGTTCTAGTTCAGTTCTAGTTCAGTTCTAGTTCAGTTCTAGTTCAGTTCTAGTTCAGTTCTAGTTCAGTTCTAGTTCAGTTCTAGTTCAGTTCTAGTTCAGTTCTAGTTCAGTTCTAGTTCTAGTTCAGTTCTAGTTCAGTTCTAGTTCAGTTCTAGTTCAGTTCTAGTTCAGTTCAGTTCTAGTTCAGTTCTAGTTCAGTTCTATTTCTGTTCTAGTTCAATTCTAGTTCAGTTCTAGTTCAGTTCTAGTTCAGTTCTAGTTCAGTTCTAGTTCAGTTCTAGTTCAGTTCTAGTTCAAGTTCTAGTTCAGTTCTAGTTCAGTTCTAGTTCAGTTCTAGTTCAGTTCTAGTTCAGTTCTAGTTCAGTTCTAGTTCAGTTCTAGTTCAGTTCTAGTTCAGTTCTAGTTCAGTTCTAGTTCAGTTCTAGTTCAGTTCTAGTTCAGTTGTAGTTCAGTTCTAGTTCTGTTCTAGTTCTGTTCTAGTTCTGTTCTAGTTCTGTTCTAGTTCTGTTCTAGTTCTGTTCTAGTTCTGTTCTAGTTCTGTTCTAGTTCTGTTCTAGTTCTGTTCTAGTTCTGTTCTAGTTCTGTTCTAGTTCTGTTCTAGTTCTGTTCTAGTTCTGTTCTAGTTCTGTTCTAGTTCTGTTCTAGTTCTGTTCTAGTTCTGTTCTAGTTCTGTTCCAGTTCTGTTCTGTTCTAGTTCTGTTCTAGTTCTGTTCTAGTTCTGTTCTAGTTCTGTTCTAGTTCTGTTCTAGTTCTGTTCTAGTTCTGTTCTAGTTCTGTTCTAGTTCTGTTCTAGTTCTGTTCCAGTTCTGTTCTGTTCTAGTTCTGTTCTAGTTCTGTTCTAGTTCTGTTCTAGTTCTGTTCTAGTTCTGTTCTAGTTCTGTTCTAGTTCTGTTCTAGTTCTGTTCTAGTTCTGTTCTAGTTCTGTTCTAGTTCTGTTGTAGTTCTGTTTCTAGTTATAGTTCTGTTCTAGTTATAGTTCTGTTCTAGTTATAGTTCTGTTCTAGTTCTGCTCTAGTTCTGTTCTAGTTCTGTTCTAGTTCTGTTCTAGTTCTGTTCTAATTCTGTTCTAGTTCTGTTCTAGTTCAGTTCTAGTTCTGTTCTAGTTCTGTTTTAGTTCTGTTCTAGTTCTATTCTAGTTCTATTCTAGTTCTGTTCTAGTTTGTTCTAGTTCTGTTCTATTTTTGTTCTAGTTCTGTTCTAGTTCTGTTCTAGTTCTGTTCTAATTCTGTTCTAGTTCTGTTCTAGTTCTGTTCCAGTTCTGTTCTAGTTCTGTTCTAGTTCTGTTCCAGTTCTGTTCCAGTTCTGTTCTAGTTCTGTTCTAATTCTGTTCTAGTTCTGTTCTAGTTCTGTTCTAGTTCTGTTCTGTTCTAGTTCTGTTCTAGTTCTGTTCTAGTTCTGTTCTAGTTCTGTTCTAGTTCTGTTCTAGTTATGTTCTAGTTCTGTTCTAGTTCTGTTCTAGTTCTGTTCTAGTTCTGTTCTAGTTCTGTTCTAGTTCTGTTCTAGTTTTGTTCTAGTTCTGTTCTAGTTCTGTTCTAGTTCTGTTCTAGTTCTGTTCTAGTTCTGTTCTAGTTCTGTTCTAGTTCTGTTCCAGTTCTGTTCTAGTTCTGTTCTAGTTCTGTTCTAGTTCTGTTTTAGTTCTGTTTTAGTTTTGTTCTAGTTCTGTTTTAGTTCTGTTTTAGTTCTGTTCTAGTTCTGTTCTAGTTCTGTTCTAGTTCTGTTCTAGTTCTGTTCTAGTTCTAGTTCTAGTTCTGTTCTAGTTCTAGTTCTGTTCTAGTTCTGTTCTAGTTCTGTTCCAGTTCTGTTCTAGTTCTGTTCTAGTTCTGTTCTAGTTCTGTTCTAGTTCTAGTTCTAGTTCTGTTCTGTTCTGTTCTAGTTATGTTCCAGTTCTGTTCTAGTTCTGTTCTAGTTCTGTTCTAGTTCTGTTTTAGTTCTGTTTTAGTTCTGTTATAGTCTTTTTCGTAAAATTACTATAATATATTAAATTCTTAATAATTTTCTTTCTAGTTGGTTTTTGTCATTATTTCATCTATCAAACAACAGAAAAACCCAAGATAAATGTTGTATAAAACTCGTCCAATAAATCTACAAATATTTGTTTGTCCTCTTAAGGTTTTTTTTGTTGTAGGAAAGATATGTAAAATTTCTTGTTTTTGTTTTGTTGCAACAATAGTTTATATACTAGTATTTAGTTTTTTTGTTTAACTTTTTCATCCGTTTAAAATGGCTTTGTTTCAGAACGAATTGTATGTTATTTTTTGTAATAAAACAAACATATTTTATTTATAAAAAATATACTACACAAGACAATCTACATAGTAGTAGTAGTTGAAAAAAATAAAAGAATTGTATTGTCGTTTTATATGCAAAAAAAAATATATTTTAGTTTTTAGCACTATGGGACTATATTTTGAGATATTGAGGGATTTCAAGAATATGATTAAATTACATAGAGAGATCTTCTCCATTTGCTAGAACGTAGTTTTATCTTTGCTCAATTGCTGTGACGTTATAAAGCATAGTTTGTCTGTAGAAGTCTCGAATGAATATTTTTCTTATAAAAATATTTGTTGGTTGTTTGTTTTTTCTATTTGTATACCCATAGTGTTAAGTGTATGTAGATGTTTTTTTTTTTTTTTTATTTACAAGTACATTCAAGTATTTATTAGACTATGAGAGACAGGAAAACGGAAAAAAGGTCACTTGCAAATGTTACAAATGTAGTTTTTTTTTCTAACTTTTTTTTGTTGCAGCATTAGAACTGCTAAAGCTGCTGCTGCTGGTATCTAATGATTCCAACCATCTATCTATCATTTGAAATGAAATTGTTTTATACATGACTAAATCAAACAAAACAAACCGAGTTCAAACAAAAGAATAAAGAAAAATGTGTATTTATATTTTTTATAAAAGAAAAAAAATACAAATAAATACTTAAAACAATAAAACTACAGCAACAAAAACAACAATTTAAAGTTTAATTTTTAAAATCAACCTTTAGTTTTGCAAATTACAAAAACAAACTAAATAATGTAAAAGAAAACTAAAATTTGTTTTAAAAATCTTCTAAATTCTGGAAAACGCTTTAAATATTTCTTTTTTGGTATTTTTTTAACCAATTGCTCTACTCCTTAGTTGTTATTTCGTTACAATACAAATTAATTCCCCTTAATTGTCTTGTAATCTGAGGACAATTTATATAAAGTAGTTTACTCTTTTCTTTATTTCTTTGTTCTTCTCTCTTTTGTTTTATCCCTTTGGATTACAATGTGATACTCTTAATTAAATTTCCTTAATCTTGACATTAAAAATACACAGCAGCAACAACAACAAGACATATTTACAAAACAATAAAAAAAACACACAATTCATGACAACAACGACGACGCAATTTCCTTCATTTTACTGACCATGAAAAGTCATTTTATGCGGTTGTTTGGCGGTTGTTGTTATAATTATTAAAGAATTATGTTGTACTTGACTTTATAATATTGCTACTTGCTGCTGCAAGTTGTTGTATGTTGTAGTACTTAGAGACATCAGCTACTGTTGCTATTATTACTCACTTGCTCGGTTGCTACTGCTTTTTTGTTTTCAATGAATTTTATTACAAACCGCAATATTTATGAATTATTATTTTTACCCACAACCATCAAAAAAAAAAAAGATATTTATTTACCCACAATAAAATAACACTAATAATGATTTGTAAATAATGGTCCATATTAAATGACTGCGAAAGAAAATAGAAATGAATTACAATTTAAGAAATGAACCAGAACTAAAGTAGAACAGAACTAAAACAAAATTATAACACAACTTAAACAGAACTAGAACAGAACTAGAGCAGAACTAGACCAGAACTAGAACAGATCAAGAACAGATCAAGAACAGAACTAGAACAGAACTAGAACAGAACTAGAACAGAACTAGAACAGAACTAGAACAGAACTAGAACAGAACTAGAACAGAACAGAACAGAACTAGAACAGAACTAGAACAGAACTAGAACAGAACTAGAACAGAACTAGAACAGAACTAGAACAGAACTAGAACAGAACTAGAACAGAACTAGAACAGAACTAGAACAGAACTAGAACAGAACTAGAACAGAACAGAACTAGAACAGAATTAGAACAGAACTAGAACAGAACTAGACAGAACTAGAACAGAACTAGAACAGAACTAGAACAGAACTAGAACAGAACTAGAACAGAACTAGAACAGAACTAGAACAGAACTAGAACAGAACTAGAACAGAACTAGAACAGAACTAGAACAGAACTAGAACAGAACTAGAACAGAACTAGAACAGAACTAGAACAGAACTAGAACTAGAACAGAACTAGAACAGAACTAGAACAGAACTAGAACAGAACTAGAACAGAACTAGAACAGAACTAGAACAGAACTAGAACAGAACTAGAACAGAACTAGAACAGAGCTAGAACAGACTAGAACAGAACTAGAACAGAACTAGAACAGAACTAGAACAGAACTAGAACAGAACTAGAACAGAACTAGAACAGAACAGAACTAGAACAGAACTAGAACAGAACTAGAACAGAACTAGAACAGAACTAGAACAAAACTAGAATAGAATAGAACTAGAACAGAACTAGAACAGTATTAAAACAGAACTAGGACAGAACTAGAACAGAACTAGAACAGAACTAGAACAGAACTAGAACAGAACTAGAACAAAACTAGAACAGAACTAGAACAAGAACAGAACAAAACTAGAACAGTACTAGAACAGAACTAGAACAGAACTAGAACAGAACTAGAAAAGAACTAGAACAGAACTAGAACAGAACTAGAACAGAACTAGAACAGAACTAGAACAGAACTAGAACAGAACTAGAACTAGAACAGAACTAGAACAGAACTAGAACAGAACTAGAACAGAACTAGAACAGAACTAGAACAGAACTAGAACAGAACTAGAACAGAACTAGAACAGAACTAGAAAAGAACTAGAACAGAACTAGAACAGAACTAGAATAGAACTAGAACAGAACTAGAACAGAACTAGAACAGAATTAGAACGGAGCTAGAGCAGAACTAAACTAGAACTAGAACAGAACTAGAACAGAACTAGAACAGCACTAAAACAGAACTAAAACAGAACTAGAACATAATTAGAACAGGACTGGAACAGAACTAGAACATAACTAGAACAGAACTAGAACAGCACTAGAACAGAACTAGAACAGAACTAGAACAGAACTAGAACAGAACTAGAACAGAACTAGAACAGAACTAGAACAGAACTAGAACAGAACTAGAACAGAACTAGAACAGAACTAGAACAGAACTAGAACAGAACTAGAACAGAGCAGAACTAGAACAGTATTAAAACAGAACTAGGACAGAACTAGAACAGAACTAGAACAAAACTAGAACAGAACTAGAACAAGAACAGAACAAAACTAGAACAGTACTAGAACAGAACTAGGACAGAACTAGAACAGAACTAGAACAGAACTAGAACAGAACTAGAACAAAACTAGAACAGAACTAGAATAGAACTAGAACATAACTAGAACTATAAATTAAGGTCAGCTGAACTGCAGTAAAGTTTTCTCTAGTTTGTATCAATCATTTTAAATGTCCATATATATTTCTGTGCAATTCCCTTTAAATTTGTTTCCCCTGTGGCAGCAAATTCTTGGAATACATTTTCCATAATTCAATGTAATCAAACATTTTAAGTATTTTACGGCATGTTTACTGGTTTATTTTACAAGCCATAATACATATTTTTAACAGATCAATCATACAATATAATAAAAACGGTTAAATTGGATTTTACATAGAATTTTGAAGCATACTTATGGGAGTAATTGTTTTACTTCTGGGAAAATTATATAAAATTTATGCATATGATAAATATGATATGTGTAGGTAGGTGTGTGTGTATTTAATATTTTAAAACGTTAAAGAATTTTAGGATAAAAGAAAATAATAAAATAAGAAGAATATGCCTTAATTTAAGCTTAATTTATAAATATTTTGTTTAAATTTAAAGCATACCTTAAGGCGTTTCAAATAAATATATAATTAAAGTATATTTAAAGGGATTTTTAAATATAGTTAAAGACAGTTTTAGTTGAAGTAAGATTTTAAATCTGTTGGTTTTGCTAAATCTCAGTTTCAACTCTTTGTTTTAAAAACATTTTTCCAGACATAAAATATTTTGTAAAGTTATTTTTACTGTCATTTTATTATTTAGTTTCTTTAACTGTTTGCCTCATAACTCAGTTAGTAGTCGTTTTTATTTCTCTTACATTCCCTTTTAGACATTGCTAAGGCAATAAAAATATTTGTTATTATGAACAAAAATTTTCATTTCATATTTTTCTTTCTCTCTTTTTCGAAAAAATAAAAAATTAAATAAAAATTCTGCACGTGTAGTTTATGACTCTTAAAATTTCTGTTGTTTTTTTTTTTACAAATTTTTATTATTTTTATAATTTCTTCAGTGATTTTTCTGTTGTTACATTTTATAACCTCTAACAAGTTTACACTTTGTCTCTAGAGTTTTGCGAATGGAAAAAAATGTAATTATGTGGATAAAACCTTCGGAGCACAACCGAATGGAAAAATGTTAGCGGGTATGCATTAAACAGGAAGCTGAAAAATATTTTCATATTAAATTATTTTCAAATTTTTAAACTCACTTAAGAAAACAAGCCACCAAAACACTCATTGTAGTGTTTTTCTTAAAGCCTAAAATTATGCTTTAAATAAATATAGAAACAATTTTGAGTTTATTGGCAACTTTTTTATAGAAATGTTTAGGAGTCTGAGAACAACTTTTCCATATAAATTCTCTTGGGTTTGTCTGTCAGAGAATACATTATAATCGGATCGTAGTGCTATATAATGCTATGTAGTACATTATAATCGCATTATAATGCCGTAGATGCTATTATTATGGTGTTATAATATTACAAAATAGATTATAATGGAATTATAATGTAGTATGAAGCATTATATTTAAAATATAATGCTATGTAGTACATTATAATCGCATTATAATGTCATATATGTCGTTATAATCGTATTATAAAGTTACAATACACATTATAATGCATGTATAATGCTTCCTAATGTATTTTAATAGAATTATAATGTAGTATAATACATTATAATAAGAATGTAATGCTATAGATTGATTTATAATCGCATTATAATGCTAAAGAACACATTTTAATGGTATTATAATATAGCATGAAACATTATAATTAGAATGTAATGCTATTTAGTACATTATAATCGCGTTATAATACCCTAGGTGTCATTATAATCATGTTATAATGTTACAAAATACTGGAAATATAATGCTTTATAATGCATTTTAACGGAATTATAATGTAGTATAATACATTATAATCCAAATATAATATTTTATAGTTCATTATTATCGCAATATAATGTAGTAATATACATTATAATCATATTATTATGTTCTAGATTATATTATATTTTGATTATAATGCCATTTCGTACATTATAATCGCATTATAATGCTCTAGAATATATTATAATGTTGTATAATAATTTATAATCTAATTATAAAGACTCATATAATAATAATATAATGTTGCAGGATATGTTATAATGGGTTTATAATGACTCATAATACATTATAATGCTATTGAATTCATTATAATAGCATTATAATGTTGTAGGGTATGTTATAATCGGTTTATAATGACTCATAATACATTATAATTACATGATAATGCTATTGAATACATTATAATAGGATTATAATATTGTAGAATATGTTATAATCGCTTTATAATGACTCGTAATACATTCTAATCACATTATAATGCTAATGAATTCGTTATAATCCCATTATAATGCTATTGAATACATTATAATAGCATTATAATGTTGTTGGATGTGTTATAATCGGTTTATAATGACTCATAATACATTATAATCACATTATAATGCTAATGAATTCATTATAATAACATTATAATGTTATAGGATATGTTATAATCGGTTTACGATGTCTCATAATACATTATAATCCCATTATAATGCTATTGAATTCATTATAATCCCATTATAATCATATAGAATGCATTATAATTCGAATATAAAACATTACTTAAAATTGGATTCATTATAAACAGATTATAATTTTGCAGAATATATTACAATTTTATTATAACGCCATAGGAAACATCATGTTCGAATTATACTATTATATAATACATTATTATCTATAAAATTGATTTTAAATAGATTTAATACTCTTTTAAAATGCTCCTCTATAAATATTTGCTAATTTATCTTAATATGACCAAAAACACTTTTCATTGATCCCTATAAGTATACTTCAATTAAAGAATACTTTCAGCACTTAAATGTATGCAATATTATCTATTTTAATTATATCTTGTGGTCTTTTGTTGTAACTACAATCTATTGATTAATTGAAAATTTATTAATGAAGTCTTGTATCTTGCCTGCAAGTGCAACTATTGTATAAATAAGTTATCTGTATGAGTAAGTACTTCAATGTTTAGGAAAAACAACAATTTGTAGCAATTTTATAAACATCTCATTAATGTTGAGGGTAAGATGAGGAGGTAATTGTTATTTATTTATGTCATAGTATAGCTACACATATACATACATATACATTATTAACAAACAGTTAACATATCAATCAAGTTGTTGTTTTAAAACAGGCTCTCACTCTCTAAAAGCTTGTGTGTTTTATTAAAACCACACTTCAGTCTTATCTCTTTTACAGTTTTGTACTAGTTTTCTCCTTTCTCTTCTCTTTCTATACACTCATACATACATACGTATGAATATTTACTTACTATGAGTGGGTGCTGGATATATACTCTCTAACTCTCAGGTGTTTAAAAAATAATTGACATCTGTTTTCAATTCAGTTTATATATTTTTCATAGTATACTTTTAGGTGTTTGTATATATTTTTTGCAGCTAGAGCAATACAGAATAGTGTGATGATAGTTTGTTTGTTAGATTTGATCTATTGATTTGAAATTAATTAATCATTTACAAACACAATACAAGAAAAGTGTGGTTTTTATTACATTTTGCTGTTGTTGTTGTTTCAATCATCACCTCATTATCATTAACATTAGCAGTTGTCGTCTATGTGTGTTTCCTTTGTCATTTCAATATCAACATCATCATCAATTCATTTCAATTAACTATTATGTTTTTTATTTTTTTTTTTCAATTAAAATTCTGAGGACAATGAAAAAATGTTAAAGCAATGACAATTCTATGGAAACATTTAAAGAGTTTTGTTTGAGAGGAGGAGAAAAAAACAGGTAGCAGTATATTGTAGTTTAATTGTCTGTTAAAAACCACAATGTATGTGGTTTGAGATATGTATTTATAGTTTTACAAAATGCCAATTAAAAATGTACACCAAGAGGTTTTTTGTTATTTCCTAAATTTCTGCTCTTAATTTGGAAAATAAATTCCTTAGCATTACAAGGTGTTTGTTTTTGCAATAACTATTATATAATCCATTATAATGTATTACATGAGTTCTATGGCATTATTATAAAATTATAATTTCTTCTAAAACATTATAATCCAAATACAATGTATTGTGCAGCATTATAATGCGATAATAATGTATTCCATAACATTAATTTAGAATTATAATGTGTTCTGTAGTATTATAATCTACTTATAATGTGCTTTTTATTATTATAATTCGATTATAATGTACCGTATATTATTATAATAAGATTATAATCGATGAAATAAGACTATAATCCCATTATAATGTATTCTTCAGCATTATAATGCGATTATAATGTACTAAATGGCATTATAATTCGATTATAATTATTCTACAACATTCTAATGCGATTATAATATAGTGCGCAGCATTATAATTCTATTATAATGTATTGTTCTGCATTATAATCCAGTTTAAATTTATTCTGCAGTATTATAATGCATAAATTATAATGTACTAAGTGGTATTATAATACGATTATAATGTATTCTACGACCTTATAATCCAATTATAATAGATTAAATAATATTATAATCCCATTATAATGTATTCTTCAGCATTATAATGCGATTATAATGTAATAAATGACATTATAATCCGATTATAATTTATTCTACAACATTATAATGCAAGCCACAGCATTATAATTCTATTGTAATGTATTGTTCTGCATTATAATCCAGTTAAATATATTCTACGGTATTTTAATGCGCTTATAATGTATAAAGTGGCATTATAATACGATTATAATGTATTATATGACATTATAATACATTTATAATTTATTATATATTATAATAAAATGATTATAATCCATTAATATATTACAATCCCATTATAATGTATTATTTAGCATTATAATGCGATTATAATATAGATCGCAGCTTTATAATTGTACTATAATGTAATGTTCACCATTATAATCCAATTATAATATATTCTACAGGATTATAATGTAATTATAATATGTTGTACATTATTATAATTCTATTATAATGTCAGATATGATATTATAATCCAAATATAATGTATTATATAACATAATTATATTATAATGTATTATACAACATTATTATGTTATTATAATGTATTTTATAGCACTATAATTGTATTATAAAGTATTCCAAAGCATTATAAAGTGATTATAATGTACTAAATGACATTATAATCTTAGTGTAATATACTCGACAATATTCTTATTTGATTATAATATATTGTACAGTATTATAATTCTATTATAATGTATTTTCCAGCATTATAATCCAATTATAATATATTCTAGAGTATTATAATAAGATTATAATATATTGTACCGTATTATAATACGATTAAAATATATTGTACAGCATTATAATTCTATTATAATATATTCTACACCAATATAATGCGATTATAATGTACTAGATGACATTATAATCCGTTTATAATGTTTTATATGACATTATAATCCAATTATAATTTAGTATATAACATTATAATTCCATTGTAATGTATTCTGTACAATTATAATTCCATTAAATGTTAGTCTATAGCATTATACTTCCATTATAATATATACAGTAACGTTATAACACGATTATAATACATTATGATGAAATTTTCTATTAAAAAATAGTAGCAGTCTCATCTCTCAACTTTTCTTTAAAAAAAATTTTCTCAGATTCTCCTAACGTTTCTTTAGTATTTTTTTAGGCTGAGTTTCTCCCATCATGAAAAGTTGCTCTAAGTTTCTCATCAATTTTTCTATTGAAAATTTCCACTGCATCTTGTAATTCTATTTAAATTTTCATATTTAATTATAGTTTATAGTTGTTTCTTTTTCTTCAAACAATATAGCTTTGTTAAGATGATGTTATCCTTTTGCTACTGGCTGAGTAAAAAAGCTGGGAAATATTACTTTTGCTCTAGTTTTTCTTGTTCTTTATATTCATTAGTTTTCATTTGCCTGAATATGTAGTTAATGTTGTTTTTAGTTTTATTAAATTTTCTTTTTTTTCACAATATTTCTCTTTACATTTGTTTTGCAGCAGTTGGTAATACTTTAGAATAATATTTTTTTCTCGTATATTAATCAAATCATTGCCTACTTTAAGGGCTTTACTTAAAGTATAATAAATGTTATTTAACTGTAGTATATTTGTAGGCTTAAGTAAATTAAATAATAGTTTTATACCAAAAACATTTAAATTGTGTTTTGTATTAATATTCAACTATTACTTTAATGTTATATTTAAAAATAGCATACCTTAAGGAGTTTGCTAAATAAGTGCTTAGTTGTTATTTAAAACCACAAAAGGGTTTTTTTTAAATACAAAGTTACTTTATTGTTGAATAATTAAATTTCTAAAAATAATTTTAATTGCTGAGTTTACTGATTTGAAAGATGACAATTATAAAATATCCTTAAAACATTAAATCTTTAACAAAAAAGTGTTTTACAAATAATTATTTTTTCTTCATTTGTTATAATAAAAATAACTATTTATCAGTAATTGCGATAAAACAATTAAAGTAATTTAAATTTATTTTTCATTTAAAATATTTGAAGGTTTTTATAAAATTTTTGAAACCTCATGTCTGCTGTCATTCGTTATTTGCCAGCTTTGCAACAATTACACAAAACGCCAAAAAAAACCTCTTTTAAACCTTGCAACATTTTGTGGCAAATTTACATTGAATTGTTGGTTAAATTTCGCATGTTGATTTCAAATGACCGTGTGTGTATTGGTTAGTTAGCAGCAAAATCACAAAAAAAAATTCAATTCCAAACCAATATAGGAAAAAACCAAATTCAAATTATTTCCTACTCTAACCTAATGTTTGTTGCTTTGAAATAATTTGACTATAATGGTTTTCAAATAAAATTATTGTATACATTTAGGCTACAATTAGAATAATAAAGTGTAAAACAAAAAGAAAAAAAAAAAGCTAGCATACTTTTTTTGCGCTCAATATGCGGTTATTGAAAAACAAAATTATACAATTTAACTAAAGTGTTGATAGGTGGTCACTAATAACTAAAATTGTTGGTCACCTAAATAATTACTGAACAAAAAACTCCATTCTTTTTGGAAGATAATGGAGAGATGATGATTAATTCATCAACCTTCAATCTTTGGACTACTATAGTCTAGTCTAGGACAGTCAATACTGTAGCCAGACCTATAAATTAGTCTATAGTGTAGCCTACAATCTAGTATATAGAATAAACAACAGTCTCGCCTAAAGTGTAGTTTATAGTCTACTCTATAGTTTAGTCCATTGTATAGTCTAGTTTATATTCTAGACTATAGTTTAATCTATAGTCTAGTCTATTGTTAAGTGTAAAATTTAGTCTATGATCTAATATATAATGTAGTCTATAGTATAGTCTAGCCTACAGTCTAGTCTATAGTATAGTCTCTTGCCTAGTTTAACCTATAGTTTGGTCTATGGTCTAGTTCTATAGTCCAGTTTATAATTTAGTATATAGTCTAGTCTACAGCTCAGTCTATAGTCTAGTCTGTAGTCTAGTCTATAGTCTAGTGTGTAGTCTATTCTATATACTAATCTATAGTCTTGTCTAAAGTCTAGTTTATAGTCTAGTCTATAGTCCAGTCCATAGTGTAGTCTATAGCGTAATTCATAATCCAGTCCATAATGTATAGTATAGTTTAGTGTAAAGCTTAGTCTATAGTATAGTCTAATCTACAGCCTAGTGTATAGTCTAATCTATAGCCTCGTTTAGCATATTATTTATTCTGTGGTATAGTCTATAGCCTAGTTTAGCCTATAGTCTTGTCTATAGTCTGGTCTATAGTTTAGCCTACAGTCCAGTATATAGTCTTGTCTATAGGCTAGTCTATAGGATAGTCTATAGTCTAGTCTATAGTCTAGTCTATAGTCTAGTCTATAGTCTAGTCTATAGTCTAGTCTATAGTCTAGTCTATAGTCTAGTCTATAGTCTAGTCTATAGTCTAGTCTATAGTCTAGTCTATAGTCTAGTCTATAGTCTAGTCTATAGTTTAGCCTATAGTCTGTTCAATAGTTTAGGATAAAGCCTAGTCTATAGTCTAGTCTATAGTCTAGTCAATAGTCTAGTCTATAGTTTAGCCTATAGTCTGTTCAATAGTTTAGGATAAAGCCTAGTCTATATTCTAGTCTATAGTCTAGTCTATAGTTTAGCCTATAGTCTGTTCAATAGTTTAGGATAAAGCCTAGTCTATATTCTAGTGTATAGTCTAGTCTATAGTCTAGTCTATAGTCTAGTCTAGTCTAGTCTATAGTCTAGTCTATAGTCTAGTCTATAGGCTAGTCTATAGTCTAGTCTATAGTCTAGTCTATAGTCTAGTCTATAGTCTAGTCTATAGTCTATAGTCTAGTCTATAGTCTAGTCTATAGTCTAGTCTATAGTCTAGTCTATAGTCTAGTCTATAGTCTAGTCTATAGTCTAGTCTATAGTCTAGTCTATAGTCTAGTCTATAGTCTAGTCTATAGTCTAGTCTATAGTCTAGTCTATAGTCTAGTCTATAGTCTAGTCTATAGTCTAGTCTATAGTCTAGTCTATAGTCTAGTCTATAGTCTAGTCTATAGTCTAGTCTATAGTCTAGTCTATAGTCTAGTCTATAGTCTAGTCTATAGTCTAGTCTATAGTCTAGTCTATAGTCTAGTCTATAGTCTAGTCTATAGTCTAGTCTATAGTCTAGTCTATAGTCTAGTCTATAGTCTAGTCTATAGTCTAGTCTATAGTCTAGTCTATAGTCTTGTCTATAGTCTAGTCTATAGTGTAATCTATAGTCTATAGTCTAGTCTATAGTCTAGTCTATAGTCTAGTCTATAGTCTAGTATATAGTTTAGTCTATAGTCTAGTCTATAGTCTAGTCTATAGTCTAGTCTATAGTCTAGTCTATAGTCTAGTCTATAGTCTAGTCTATAGTCTAGTCTATAGTCTAGTCTATAGTCTAGTCTATAGTCTAGTCTATAGTCTAGTCTATAGTCTAGTCTATAGTCTAGTCTATAGTCTAGTCTATAGTCTAGTCTATAGTCTAGTCTATAGTCTAGTCTATAGTCTAGTCTATAGTCTAGTCTATAGTCTAGTCTATAGTCTAGTCTATAGTCTAGTCTATAGTCTAGTCTATAGTCTAGTCTATAGTCTAGTCTATAGTCTAGTCTATAGTCTAGTCTATAGTCTAGTCTATAGTCTAGTCTATAGTCTAGTCTATAGTCTAGTCTATAGTCTAGTCTATAGTCTAGTCTATAGTCTAGTCTATAGTCTAGTCTATAGTCTAGTCTATAGTCTAGTCTATAGTCTAGTCTATAGTCTAGTCTATAGTCTAGTCTATAGTCTAGTCTATAGTCTAGTCTATAGTCTAGTCTATAGTCTAGTCTATAGTCTAGTCTATAGTCTAGTCTATAGTCTAGTCTATAGTCTAGTCTATAGTCTAGTCTATAGTCTAGTCTATAGTCTAGTCTATAGTCTAGTCTATAGGCTAGTTTATAGTCTAGTCTATAGTCTAGTCTATAGTCTAGTCTATAGTCTAGTCTATAGTCTAGTCTATAGTCTAGTCTATAGTCTAGTCTATAGTCTAGTCTATAGTCTAGTCTATAGTCTAGTCTATAGTCTAGTCTATAGTCTAGTCTATAGTCTAGTCTATAGTCTAGTCTATAGTCTAGTCTATAGTCTAGTCTATAGTCTAGTCTATAGTCTAGTCTATAGTCTAGTCTATAGTCTAGTCTATAGTCTAGTCTATAGTCTAGTCTATAGTCTAGTCTATAGTCTAGTCTATAGTCTAGTCTATAGTCTAGTCTATAGTCTAGTCTATAGTCTAGTCTATAGTCTAGTCTATAGTCTAGTCTATAGTCTAGTCTATAGTCTAGTCTATAGTCTAGTCTATAGTCTAGTCTATAGTCTAGTCTATAGTCTAGTCTATAGTCTAGTCTATAGTCTTCTATAGTCTAGTCTATAGTCTAGTCTATAGTCTAGTCTATAGTCTAGTCTATAGTCTAGTCTATAGTCTAGTCTATAGTCTAGTATATAGTTAGTCTATGTCTATAGTCTAGTCTATAGTCTAGTCTATAGTCTAGTCTATAGTCTAGTCTATAGTCTAGTCTATAGTCTAGTCTATAGTCTAGTCTATAGTCTAGTCTATAGTCTAGTCTATAGTCTAGTCTATAGTCTAGTCTATAGTCTAGTCTATAGTCTAGTCTATAGTCTAGTCTATAGTCTAGTCTATAGTCTAGTCTATAGTCTAGTCTATAGTCTAGTTTATAGTCTAGTCTATAGTCTAGTCTATAGTCTAGTCTATAGTCTAGTCTATAGTCTAGTCTATAGTCTAGTCTATAGTCTAGTCTGTAGTCTAGTTTATAGTCTAGTCTATAGTCTAGTCTATAGTCTAGTTTATAGTCTAGTCTATAGTCTAAACTATAGTCTAGACTATAGTCTATACTCTAGTCTATAGTCTAGTCTATAGTCTAGTCAATACTCTAGTCTATAGTCTAGTCTATACTCTAGTCTATAGTCTAGTCTATAGTCTAGTCTATAGTCTAGTCTATAGTCTAATCTATAGTCTAGTCTATAGCCTAGTCTATAGCCTAGTTTAGTCTATAGTCTAGTCTAGTATATTCTATAGTCAAGTCTTTAGTCGAGACTATAGATTCTTTAAAAAAATTTGTCTTGGTCAACTTTATAGCCTGGACGATAGTCTTGTCTATAGTCTGAAGTATTGTCTTCATTCTGGACTATTATATATTTAGTTTAATGAAAAGATTATGATTGTGTCATAAACTTTTCTATAGCAAAGATAATATTTGTGTCATTTCATTTCAATTTTGGTTTCAATTTAATTTCTTCAAAAAAAAAACTGTCCCTTTTAAATCCATTGTTTGCAACTGTGTCCTAACTTCAAAATGTGACAGACAAACTTAGTTTTTCTTATCGACCAACAAAAGAAGCAAAAAATATGAAAAGAGGAGAAAAAAACTCCCGGAAATTGTATTGGTTTCCTTAATTTCAAACAACACAACCAGTAAAAAAGTATATTGATAGTAAATAAATTTGAGCAAACAAATAAAAAATAAGTTTTGTAACTTTTTTGTTAACAAAAAGGGAAGAAAAACATCAATTCAATGCGTTTTTTGAAAATACAAATAAATAAAACAGTTTTATGTTGATAGAAAAAAAAAATACCTGGAAAAAGCTTCTTTTCTTTAACTTTCTTTTCAAATAAAGTTATTTTTTAATCAAAATAAATCTAAAATAAATTATTTTTGTTAAACTGGTTTAAAATATAATTTAATGGATTTCAGCTAGAAGACAAGGAAAGAAAACTGAATTTAAATGTAACAAAAAGAGAACTTATTTTATTGTAACTTTTAACGCTATTTTCTGTAGAATGTTTTTACTTTAATTTATTTATTTTACTAAGTCATCATAATGATTTGCCATTACATCCGTCGGTTGGTTGGTTGGTTTTCAATTTCCTGTTGTACTACAACTTCAACAAACGACGACAACAGTTTCTAGTGCAACAACATTCTTTTCACTACTTCCTACGAACTGCCACCCCCGCCCTCTTCAACCATTACATGATTTCTTCAAGTACTAGTTTCTTGATTTCCTGCAGAGTTTTAGTGAGAACAAGGTTGGTTTTAGCTTACTGCTTGGTTGGTGGGTTGTTTGGTTAAAAAGTTCTCAAACATTTCTCCATGTCAAAGAAACCTCAATGTTTCCTCACATTTTGTTGAAACAAAAATCATGTAATTGAAAACTAAGAAAAAATTACAATGAATTAAGGAATATAAGACATAAATCAAGGATTTTATTTAACGAATTAAGTACTTAATCTTAAAAATAAGTACCTTTATAACAAAATTTTCGAAAGATATTATGTCTAGAGCAATTTATGTCAAGATAAAATATTCTAATGAAATTTATGTCTAGCACAAATTTTTGTAAGAAATGGAAGTCTTAACAGTCTTAACAAGTTTTTCTAAAGAAATTTATGTCTAAGACAAAATTTTCGAAAGAAATTTGTGTCCCAGATAAAATTTTTTAAAGAAATTTATGTCAAGACAAAATTTTTTAAGAATTTTATGTCAAGACACAATTTTTTACAGAAATGTATGTCTAAGACAATATTTTTTAAAGAACTTTGTTTCTATAGTCTAGTCTGTAGTCTAGTCTATAGTCTAGTCTATAGTCTAGTCTATAGTCTAGTCTATAGTCTAGTCTATAGTCTAGTCTATAGTCTAGTCTATAGTCTAGTCTATAGTCTAGTCTATAGTCTAGTCTATAGTCTAGTCTATAGTCTAGTCTATAGTCTAGTCTATAGTCTAGTCTATAGTCTAGTCTATAGTCTAGTCTAGTCTAGTCTAGTCTATAGTCTAGTCTATAGTCTAGTCTATAGTCTAGTCTATAGTCTAGTCTATAGTCTAGTCTATAGTCTAGTCTATAGTCTAGTCTATAGTCTAGTCTATAGTCTAGTCTATAGTCTAGTCTATAGTCTAGTCTATAGTCTAGTCTATAGTCTAGTCTATAGTCTAGTCTATAGTCTAGTCTATAGTCTAGTCTATAGTCTAGTCTATAGTCTAGTCTATAGTCTAGTCTATAGTCTAGTCTATAGTCTAGTCTATAGTCTAGTCTATAGTCTAGTCTATAGTCTAGTCTATAGTCTAGTCTATAGTCTAGTCTATAGTCTAGTCTATAGTCTAGTCTATAGTCTAGTCTATAGTCTAGTCTATAGTCTAGTCTATAGTCTAGTCTATAGTCTAGTCTATAGTCTAGTCTATAGTCTAGTCTATAGTCTAGTCTATAGTCTAGTCTATAGTCTAGTCTAGTCTATAGTCTAGTCTATAGTCTAGTCTATAGTCTAGTCTATAGTCTAGTCTATAGTCTAGTCTATAGTCTAGTCTATAGTCTGGTCTATAGTCTAGTCTATAGTCTAGTCTATAGTCTAGTCTATAGTCTAGTCTATAGTCTAGTCTATAGTCTAGTCTATAGTCTAGTCTATAGTCTAGTCTATAGTCTAGTCTATAGTCTAGTCTATAGTCTAGTCTATAGTCTAGTCTATAGTCTAGTCTATAGTCTAGTCTATAGTCTAGTCTATAGTCTAGTCTATAGTCTAGTCTATAGTCTAGTCTATAGTCTAGTCTATAGTCTAGTCTAGTCTAGTCTACAGTCTAGTCTACTAGTCTAGTCTATAGTCTAGTCTACAGTCTAGTCTATAGTCTAGTCTATAGTCTAGTCTATAGTCTAGTCTATAGTCTAGTCTATAGTCTAGTCTATAGTCTAGTCTATAGTCTAGTCTATAGTCTAGTCTATAGTCTAGTCTATAGTCTAGTCTATAGTCTAGTCTATAGTCTAGTCTATAGTCTAGTCTATAGTCTAGTCTATAGTCTAGTCTATAGTCTAGTCTATAGTCTAGTCTATAGTCTAGTCTATAGTCTAGTCTATAGTCTAGTCTATAGTCTAGTCTATAGTCTAGTCTATAGTCTAGTCTATAGTCTAGTCTATAGTCTAGTCTATAGTCTAGTCTACAGTCTAGTCTATAGTCTAGTTATAGTCTAGTCTATAGTCTAGTATAGTCTATAGTCTAGTCTATAGTCTAGTCTATAGTCTAGTCTATAGTCTAGTCTATAGTCTAGTCTATAGTCTAGTCTATAGTCTAGTCTATAGTCTAGTCTATAGTCTAGTCTATAGTCTAGTCTATAGTCTAGTCTATAGTCTAGTCTATAGTCTAGTCTATAGTCTAGTCTATAGTCTAGTCTACAGTCTAATCTATAGTCTAGTCTATAGTCTAGTCTATAGTCTAGTCTATAGTCTAGTCTATAGTCTAGTCTATAGTATAGTCTACAGTCTAGTCTATAGTCTAGTCTATAGTCTAGTCTATGGTCTAGTCTATAGTCTAGTCTATAGTCTAGTCTACAGTCTAGTCTATAGTCTAGTCTATAGTCTAGTCTATAGTCTAGTCTATAGTCTAGTCTAGTCTAGTCTATAGTCTAGTCTATAGTCTAGTCTATAGTCTAGTCTATAGTCTAGTCTATAGTCTAGTCTATAGTCTAGTCTATAGTCTAGTCTATAGTCTAGTCTATAGTCTAGTCTATAGTCTAGTCTATAGTCTAGTCTATAGTCTAGTCTATAGTCTAGTCTATAGTCTAGTCTAGTCTAGTCTATAGTCTAGTCTATAGTCTAGTCTATAGTCTAGTCTATAGTCTAAGTCTATAGTCTAGGTCTATAGTCTAGTCTATAGTCTAGTCTACAGTCTAGTCTATAGTCTAGTCTATAGTCTAGTCTATAGTCTAGTCTATAGTTTAGTGTATATTCTAGTCTATAGTCTAGTCTATAGTCTAGTCTATAGTATAGTCTATAGTCTAGTCTATAGTTTAGTGTATATTCTAGTCTATAGTCTAGTCTATAGTCTAGTCTATAGTGTAGTCTATAGTGTAGTCTATTAGTCTAGTCTACAGTCTAGTCTATAGTCTAGTCTATAGTCTAGTCTAGTCTAGTCTATAGTCTAGTCTATAGTCTAGTCTATAGTCTAGTCTATAGTCTAGTCTATAGTCTAGTCTATAGTCTAGTCTATAGTCTAGTCTATAGTCTAGTCTATAGTCTAGTCTATAGTCTAGTCTATAGTCTTGTCTATAGTCTAGTCTATAGTGTGGTCTAGTCTATAGTCTAGTCTATAGTGTAGTCTAGTCTATAGTGTAGTCTAGTCTATAGTCTAGTCTATAGTCTAGTCTATAGTCTAGTCTATAGTCTAGTCTATAGTCTAGTCTATAGTCTAGTCTATAGTCTAGTCTATAGTCTCGTCTATAGTCTAGTCTATAGTCTAGTCTATAGTCTAGTCTATAGTCTAGTCTATAGTCTAGTCTATAGTCTAGTCTATAGTGTAGTCTATAGTGTAGTCTATAGTCTAGTCTATAGTCTAGTCTATAGTCTAGTCTAGTCTATAGTCTAGTCTATAGTCTAGTCTATAGTCTAGTCTATAGTCTAGTCTATAGTCTAGTCTATAGTCTAGTCTATAGTCTAGTCTATAGTCTAGTCTATAGTCTAGTAGTCTAGTCTAGTCTATAGTCTAGTCTATAGTCTAGTCTATAGTCTAGTCTATAGTCTAGTCTATAGTCTAGTCTATAGTCTAGTCTATAGTCTAGTCTATAGTCTAGTCTATAGTCTAGTCTATAGTCTAGTCTATAGTCTAGTCTATAGTCTAGTCTATAGTCTAGTCTATAGTCTAGTCTATAGTCTAGTCTATAGTCTAGTCTATAGTCTAGTCTATAGTCTAGTCTATAGTCTAGTCTATAGTCTAGTCTATAGTCTAGTCTATAGTCTAGTCTATAGTCTAGTCTATAGTCTAGTCTATAGTCTAGTCTATAGTCTAGTCTATAGTCTAGTCTATAGTCTAGTCTATAGTCTAGTCTATAGTCTAGTCTATAGTCTAGTCTATAGTCTAGTCTATAGTCTAGTCTATAGTCTAGTCTATAGTCTAGTCTATAGTCTAGTCTATAGTCTAGTCTATAGTCTAGTCTATAGTCTAGTCTATAGTCTAGTCTATAGTCTAGTCTATAGTCTAGTCTATAGTCTAGTCTATAGTCTAGTCTATTCTAGTCTATAGTCTAGTCTATAGTGTAGTCTATAGTCTAGTCTATAGTCTAGTCTATAGTCTAGTCTATTGTGTAGTCTAGTCTTAACATAAAAAGAAATTAATGTCTTAACGCAAAATTATCTAAAGAAATTTATGCTAAGACAATATTTTCTAAAGACAAAATTTTCTACAAAAATTTATGGTAAGACATAATTTTGAATAATTTTTTAAAAATTTCTTTAAAAACTGTTCTATTATAAGTAAATTTAATTCTTTTAAGATTTTTATTTAAATTTTTATTAGTTTTAACAAGATTAATTACACGCACACACTCAGTCACAAATTGTTAAAACCAACAGCTTGAAGGGCAGTTTATTGTTACTGAAAACATTTTAGTTTTATTTTTCTTTTTTCCCCGAAATTTTTGGTAAAATGTTTCCTTAAACAATTCCCTAAGTTTCCTTAAAAGATAAGAGAGACAACAATAAAATAATATAATAATTTTAGAGGTTTTCATGTTAGCGCGAGAAGGAAACTACAAGGAAATAAAACACTAGTATAGAAATTTGAATAGAATGTTTGCATTGCACTTACTGTAACGAGGTTCAACTGAGAAGTCATTTAAAAAAGTAGATGTTTTTTATTAAAAAGGACTATTTCTTAAGATTGAGGTTTACAATTATTTTAGAATTATTTGTACTTTAATTAAAGTTTATTATTTAACTGATTAAATTTAAAAGTAACTTTACAAAGGACTGTCTTTGCTCTGTTTTTTACTGTAAATCTAACATGTTATATACCAGCATTAACAAGGATCTCGTAAATTTAACAAGAATTATATTAATCCTTATGTATGTGTTTGTATGTTTAAAATTGTTATTCGTGCGTTTATGAGCCAGAGAGAAAGTGTTTGTTTTTTTCTTTTTCCTCGGAGCATATTTTCTCTCCTTTTTTAAACATTTAGTTTTAATTTCTTGGCTGTAGGGGAAGTGAAAGTGTCCTTTAGAGATTTTTCAAACACTTTTGACGTCACTTAAAACCGTTAGTTTAATGTGAAAGTATATGTATATGTTTGCTGCTGTCTGTTTGTGTTAAAATCACTAACTGTAAGTGAGTGTTTTAAAAAATATCAAAAAATTTTAAGTGTTTATCTAAATGTGTCTTCATTTTTAAGATGCTGGTGGCTTGACTGTCATTGAAAAGTAATTGAGTAAAATGTTCTCGAATCTTTTGTGCATAAAAAAAGCAAAACTTTTAACGTAAAATCTAGAAAAGTTGCCAAAAAAACATTTTAATATTTTTTTCCATATTTTATTTTGAATCAAATAATGTATAAAAAATTATGTCTTGACATAAATTTCTGGAGATAATTTTGTCTTGACATAAATTTCATGAGAAAATTTTGTCTTAGACCTAAATTGTTTTAGAAAAATTTTCTTAAAAAAATTTTCTCTTAGACTTAAATTTCTTAAGGAAATTTTGTCTTGACATAAATTTCTTAAGAAAATTTTGTCTTGGACATAAATTTCTTTAGAAAATTTTATCTTGACATAAATTTTTTAGAAAATTTTGTCTTAGACATAAATTCTTTTAGAAAATTTTGTCTTGACATAATTTTTTTTAGAATATTTTATCTTGACATAAATTTCTTAAGAAAATTTTGTCTTGGACATAAATTTCTTTAGAAAATTTTATCTTGATATAAATTTTTTTAGAAAATTTTGTCTTGACATAATTCTTTTTAGAAAATTCTGTCTTGACATAAAATGCTCTACAGAATTATGTCCTGGCATAAATAAGTTTCTTTGAAAACATTTGTCAGACATAAATTTCTTAAAAAAGTTGTCCTAGTAAAATTCTTTAAAAAATGTTTGTTTAGACATAAATTTCCTTAAAAAATTAGGTCCTGACATAAATATCTTTACAAAATTTTGATTTAGACATAAATTTTTATAGAAAGTTTTGTCTTGGATATAAATTTCTTTAGAAAATTTTATCTTGACATAAATTTTTTTAGAAAATTTTTTTCTTGACATAAAAAATTTTGTCATGACATTAATTCCTTTAAAAAATTTTGTCTTGACATACATTGCTTTACAGAATTTTGTCCTGACATAAATAAGTTTCTTTAAAAACATTTGTCAGACATAAATTTCTTTAGAAAGTTGCCCTAGACATAAAATTCCTTAGAAATTTTTTGCTTAGACATAGATTTCCTTAAAAAATTTTGTCCTGACATAAATTTCTTTAGAAAATTTTATCTTGACATATATTTTATTGAAAAATTTTGTTTTGACATAAATTGCTTTACAAAATTTTATCCTGATAGAAATTTCATTACAAAATTTTGTCTTAGACATAAATTTCTTTAGAAAATTTTGTCTTGACATAAATTGCTTTACAGAATTGTGCCCTGACATAAATAAGTTTATTTAAAAACATTCTCAAACATAAATTTCTTTAGAAAGTTGTCCTAGACATAAAATTCATCAGAAAATTTTGCATAGAAATAGATTTCTTTAAAAAATTTTGTCCTGACATAAATTTCTATGGAAAATTTTGATTTAGACATAAATTTATATAGAAAGTTTTGTCTTAGACATAAATTTCTTCAGAAAATTTTACCTTGACATAAATTTTTTTAGAAAATTTTGTTTTGACATAAATTACTTTACAAAATTTTGTCCTGATATAAATTTCATTAGAAAATTTTGACTTAGACATACATTTCTTTAGAAAATTTTGTCTTAGATATAAATTTCTTTAGAAATTTTTATCTTGACATAAACTTTTGTAGAAAATTTTTTCTTGACATAAAAAATTTTGTCTTGCCATAAATTTCTTTAGAAAATTTTGTCTTGACATACATTGCTTTACAGAATTTTGTCCTGACATAAATAAGTTTCTTTAAAAACATTTGTCAGACATAAATTTTTTTTAGAAAGTTGCCCTAGACATAAAATTCCTTAAAAAATTTTTGCTTAGATATAGATTTCCCTAAAAAATTTTGTCCTGACATAAATTTCTTTGGAAAATTTTGATTTAGACATAAATTTTTATAGAAAGTTTTGTCTTAGACATAAATTTCTTTAGAAAATTTTGTTTTGACATAAATTACTTTACAAAATTTTGTCCTGATATAAATTTCATTAGAAAATTTTGACTTAGACATACATTTCTTTAGAAAATTTTGTCTTAGATATAAATTTCTTAAAAAAATTTTGTCTTGACATAAATATCTTTAGAAAATTTTGTTTCAAACATAAATTTCTTTAAAAAATTTTGTCATAGACATAAATTTCTTTAAAAAATGATGTCTTGACATAAATTTCTTTCGAAAATTTTCTCTTGACATAAATTTCTTTTGAAGATTTTATCTTGCCATAAATTTCTTTAGAAAATTTTTCCTTGACATAAAATATATTTAAAAAAAAAATGTTTCTTGCAATAAATCTCTTTTCAAAATTTTGTCATGACATAAAATTTCTTTAGAAAATTTTGTCTTGACATATTTTTTTTTAATTTCTTAACAGTTTAACTAATTTTTTATATTTTTTTTTTAATTTCTTTACAGATTTTTTGCCGCTGAAACTAAATTTATTTCAAATTTAGTTTAAAACCTGCCAGAAAGCATTAAATATTTTAACAACTTGAGAATTATTTCGAAAAAAATCAAGCTGTTCTCCTTAAATAAATCACAATTTAATTTCAAATTTAAATCTAATTTCAACTTTAATATAATCAACAGTATTTTTAAATTCAGTATTATTTACATTGACAACTTTAATAATTTAACAATAAACATCATTAACATCTTCTTCATTTGCCGTAACATCATCTTCATTATCATCTTGAATATTTTGATTATAACTTTCGCTATAATTTCGGGTGAACGGAGAAAGATATTAAAATATCAGCACCATTCTCATCACATTGGATTACGCGCAGTTTTATTTTTGTCCAGAGCCAATTAGTGGCCCCACCAGACCGCAATTACTATTACAACAACAATTATTACAACAACAACAACTAGTACCAACATCGTTGTACGAGTCGTCAGGATCAGCGTCGTCGTTTTTTAATAATTTTTTAACAAACACCAACAATTTCATTAACAGCAACATTACGCAATCACGTTCACCACTCTATCAGCAACAACAACAGCAGCAATTACAATTGCAACTGCAACAGCAGCAGCAACAAGACTCATCAACAACGCCGCCAACATATTATAATTACAATTACAATTATAATCTACAGCAACAGCAGTTGCAGCAACAATTATTGCAGCAGCAACATCATCACCAACAACTGTACAATCCATTCTACAGTCAGCAACATCTGCAGTCGGCAGCAACACCACCACCACCATCGTATTACCACAAATCGTTGTTTGGCAGTAGCATTAGTCCGGGCAGTTATTTGGGCGATACAGCAGCAACAGCGGGCTTTGGTTTGGGCCTAAGCGGACTGGGACTGGGAGGATTAAGTGCAGGCTTGGGTGGAGGAGGAGGAGGTGTTGGTTACACCCCCTTAGGACGTAGCTATCGTTATTATAAACAACACGCCTCAACAGGTCTCGGAGGCAATAGCAGTTACAACGGTTATTATAGTTTAAGTTTCGGCGAGAGTTACTATCCCTTTCAATCGAGTGGCGGAGGAGGAGGAGTATCAGGAGGTGGAGATTATTTTGGACGCATATCACCAGCGGCGGCTCATACGGGACCTCTGCTAGCCACTTCGGTTTCAGAGCCTCGCAGTAGTTTACTAAAATTACCCCCGCCACCACCACCACCATTGCTGCCACCCCTAGATGACGATCTGCAAGTAAGCACTGAGCCCTACTTGTCTACCTATTCGTCAAGGCCTATAGATTATATACCCTCACCACCGGCCTCCTTGCGCAGCGATACTTACGCCTATAGACCACGACGTCAACGTGATACAGGCGGTCGTTATTCAGCTACCGGTTATTATACTACCCGACAAAGAAGTCGTGGCTTTAGTCCCATTATAGACTGTGATCGTTATAGGGATCGTGAATTTGTGGGTCGCTCTAGATTACGCACCAATAGCTTGCAAAGTAACTGCAGTTTAGGGCGGTCTTCGTTTACGGCCATCGATCGTTTGTCACCCATAAGAGTGGGTGCTTCGCCGCGTTCGTTGAGAAGAGAGAAATATTTATCTCCTTGTGGGAGTCCTAAATACAGCAGCAAAACGTCGTCCCTACAACCAGCCAACGCCCACGAATCACAATATCATACACAAGCATACGATACATCATCGTCCAATACCGCCGGCGCTGGTACAGTAACATCCAAAGCATCAGCATCAGCAGGCGCTTTAACACATACGCCGCCTCATTATCCGCATAATACCTCCTCACAAACCTCCTCCAGCCATCACCAACATCAGCACTCACATCATCATCAACATTTGCCCAAATTGGAGCAACCACAACCGTATCAGCCCTACAACACCGAACAAACGCCCAGCAATAGCACATATCACACGCATAAAAGGACTCATAAAACTTCTACAGATCCTAGGGATTATCATCAACAAACTACTCCCCAAAGACAACAGCAACAACAACAACAATATCACTATCAGGATCAACAACAACACCAGCAGCAGCAACAACAACAACACTTTCACACCACCAGCAGTACCAGCAACATTTACTCCACACGCTCAACACCCGGAAGTTGTGAAAATTTCCATCATTTAGCTTCAAATCTTGGGTTTATACAGCGTCATAGAATGATGGTGAGCAAACTGTGGAAGGGTTGCTTTCCCGATGTCACACCCGAGCATGTGCATCGTCACAATTTCTATCTCTGCCAATGGCAGCGCAATACCCAAGTGCGCATTATCTATCTCTTCTATCGCTGGATTACGGCCATTATTTGTCTGGCTGCTCTGGTATGTTCACTACTCGATATCGGACGTACTGATGAACGTTTCGAAAATCATTATGCCAAATGGTGGATTTATCTCACCCATTGGGGTCTGCTCTTCTGTACGGTTCAAGCATGGTTGGCCGCCATGATTGTAACGCAGGGCATGATGGTAGAGCGAGAAGACTTTGAGTTAATGCGTCAGGCGAAAAAATCAAAATTACATCTTCTCTATTGGGTGCTGTACACGTGTGCCACCGTCTATGCTTTTATAATAACGATGTGTTATTGGTTGTTAGTCCATGATCCAGGTGAGTGGGGTGAGAAATAAAACAACTTTTTTGACCAAACATTATAGTAGAGAAAAGTTTTCAGTTTTTTTGTTTAAATTTTAATTTAAGGAAAAATTTATTTTGAGTCCTAAACTAAAGCAGCAGTTTTCTCTATAGATATTTATGTCATAACACAATTTTTTTTTAAAGAAATTTATGTCATAACAAAATTTTTTCTAAAGAAACTATTGTCTTTAGAAAAAGTCTGTCTAAGACATAAATTTCTTTAAAAAATGTTGTCTTGATATAAATTCCTTTGGAAAATTATGTCTTGACATTTTGTCTTGATATCAATTTTTTTGAAAAATGTTGTCTTGACATAAATTTTTTGGAAAATTAAGTCTTGATACAAATGTTTTTGACAAATATTGTCTTAACATAGATTTTTTTTAGAAAATTTTGTGTTAAGACATAAATTTCTTTGGAAAGTTTTCTCTTAGACATAAATTTCTTTAGATATTGGCTAAGACATAAATTTCTTTAAAAGATATTGTGTTAAGACATAAGTTTCTATAGAAAATTTTGTCTCTGACATAATTCTCTATAGAAAATTTTGTCTCTGACATAATTCTCTATAGAAAATTTTGTCTCTGACATAATTCTCTATAGAAAATTTTGTCTCTGACATAATTCTCTATAGAAAATTTTGTCTCTGACATAATTCTCTATAGAAAATTTTGTCTCTGACATAATTCTCTATAGAAAATTTTGTCTCTGACATAATTCTCTATAGAAAATTTTGTCTCTGACATAATTCTCTATTGAAAATTTTGTCTCTGACATAATTCTCTATAGAAAATTTTGTCTCTGACATAATTCTCTATAGAAAATTTTGTCTCTGACATAATTCTCTATAGAAAATTTTGTCTCTGACATAATTCTCTATAGAAAATTTTGTCTCTGACATAATTCTCTATAGAAAATTTTGTCTCTGACATAATTCTCTATAGAAAATTTTGTCTCTGACATAATTCTCTATAGAAAATTTTGTCTCTGACATAATTCTCTATAGAAAATTTTGTCTCTGACATAATTCTCTATTGAAAATTTTGTCTCTGACATAATTCTCTATAGAAAATTTTGTCTCTGACATAATTCTCTATAGAAAATTTTGTCTCTGACATAATTCTCTATAGAAAATTTTGTCTCTGACATAATTCTCTATAGAAAATTTTGTCTCTCACATAAATCTCTATAGAAAATTTTGTCTCTCACATAAATCTCTATAGAAAATTTTGTCTCTGACATAATTCTCTATAGAAAATTTTGTCTCTGACATAATTCTCTATAGAAAATTTTGTCTCTGACATAATTCTCTATAGAAAATTTTGTCTCTGACATAATTCTCTATAGAAAATTTTGTCTCTGACATAATTCTCTATAGAAAATTTTGTCTCTGACATAATTCTCTATAGAAAATTTTGTCTCTGACATAATTCTCTATAGAAAATTTTGTCTCTGACATAATTCTCTATAGAAAATTTTATCTCTGACATAATTCTCTATAGAAAATTTTATCTCTGACATAATTCTCTATAGAAAATTTTGCCTCTGACATAATTCTCTATAGAAAATTTTGTCTCTGACATAATTCTCTATAGAAAATTTTGTCTCTGACATAATTCTCTATAGAAAATTTTGTCTCTGACATAATTCTCTATAGAAAATTTTGTCTCTGACATAATTCTCTATAGAAAATTTTGTCTCTGACATAATTCTCTATAGAAAATTTTGTCTCTGACATAATTCTCTATAGAAAATTTTGTCTCTGACATAATTCTCTATAGAAAACTTTGTCTCTGACATAATTCTCTATAAAAAATTTTGTCTCTGACATAATTCTCTATAGAAAATTTTGTCTCTGACATGATTCTCTATAAAAAATTTTGTCTCTGACATAATTCTCTATAGAAAATTTTGTCTCTGACATAATTCTCTATAGAAAATTTTGTCTCTGACATAATTCTCTATAGAAAATTTTGTCTCTGACATAATTCTCTATAGAAAATTTTGTCTCTGACATAATTCTCTATAGAAAATTTTGTCTCTGACATAATTCTCTATAGAAAATTTTGTCTCTGACATAATTCTCTATAGAAAATTTTGTCTCTGACATAATTTTCTATGGAAAATTTTGTCTCTGACATAATTCTCTATGGAAAATTTTGTCTCTGACATAATTCTCTATGGAAAATTTTGTCTCTGACATAATTCTCTATGGAAAATTTTGTCTCTGACATAATTCTCTATGGAAAATTTTGTCTCTGACATAATTCTCTATAGAAAATTTTGTCTCTGACATAATTCTCTATAGAAAATTTTGTCTCTGACATAATTCTCTATAGAAAATTTTGTCTCTGACATAATTCTCTATAGAAAATTTTGTCTCTGACATAATTCTCTATAGAAAATTTTGTCTCTGACATAATTCTCTATAGAAAATTTTGTCTCTGACATAATTCTCTATAGAAAATTTTGTCTCTGACATAATTCTCTATAGAAAATTTTGTCTCTGACATAATTCTCTATAGAAAATTTTGTCTCTGACATAATTCTCTATAGAAAATTTTGTCTCTGACATAATTCTCTATAGAAAATTTTGTCTCTGACATAATTCTCTATAGAAAATTTTGTCTCTGACATAATTCTCTATAGAAAATTTTGTCTCTGACATAATTCTCTATAGAAAATTTTGTCTCTGACATAATTCTCTATAGAAAATTTTGTCTCTGACATAATTCTCTATAGAAAATTTTGTCTCTGACATAATTCTCTATAGAAAATTTTGTCTCTGACATAATTCTCTATAGAAAATTTTGTCTCTGACATAATTCTCTATAGAAAATTTTGTCTCTGACATAATTCTCTATAGAAAATTTTGTCTCTGACATAATTCTCTATAGAAAATTTTGTCTCTGACATAATTCTCTATAGAAAATTTTGTCTCTGACATAATTCTCTATAGAAAATTTTGTCTCTGACATAATTCTCTATAGAAAATTTTGTCTCTGACATAATTCTCTATAGAAAATTTTGTCTCTGACATAATTCTCTATAGAAAATTTTGTCTCTGACATAATTCTCTATAGAAAATTTTGTCTCTGACATAATTCTCTATAGAAAATTTTGTCTCTGACATAATTCTCTATAGAAAATTTTGTCTCTGACATAATTCTCTATAGAAAATTTTGTCTCTGACATAATTCTCTATAGAAAATTTTGTCTCTGACATAATTCTCTATAGAAAATTTTGTCTCTGACATAATTCTCTATAGAAAATTTTGTCTCTGACATAATTCTCTATAGAAAATTTTGTCTCTGACATAATTCTCTATAGAAAATTTTGTCTCTGACATAATTCTCTATAGAAAATTTTGTCTCTGATATAATTCACTATAGAACATTTTGTCTCAGACATAATTCTCTATAGAAAATTTTGTCTCTGACATAAATTTCTTAAGAAAAGTTTGTCTTGACATAGATTTTTTTGAAAATTTTGTGTTAAGACGTAAATTTTTTTGGAAAATTTTTGTTAAGACATAAATTTATTTAGAAAAATTTGTCTTAGACAAACATTTCATTAGAAAAATATGTCTTGACATAAGTAGTTAAGACATAAATATGTCATGACATAAATTTCTTTAGAAAATTTATTTTAACATATTTTTTTTAGAAAATTTAGCCCTGCTTTACATATATATTTGTTTTTAATTTTGTTTGACATATTGCTTTATTGGAAAATTCTGTTTAAGTGTCCTTTTCTTTTAATTCCCTTAAAATTACAATTTAAGTCCTTGTTAAAGTATTTACAATTAATTTACTCTAAATCTGCTTAAATGCATATTTATATTGCATTTAAACCATTGAAAATATATTCTGGCAAAAAAAAAACCTTGCAAATTCTTATCAACATTCTGACAACAATTGTTATGACAACTTAAATCCTTGTAGATACATTGAGGCTTTTATGTAAAAGGCAAATTAACCTTAACTGAAAATTATACTTTTCCTAACAATTGTAAATGACATTTCGAAATGGTCGTCGTCTCTATATGTTTTACTAAATATTTACATACAATTGACACACACACAACCTTTATAGAAAATCCTTTTACAAAATGTAACTGCATGTAAGTCACCTGTATTTGTACAAGTAGACATGTAGGAGTATAGTTTCTTCTGTGTGTGTATGTGATGTGTCCTTCTTTATATTGCTAATGTCCCTTATAGTTTCTTGCTTTTTAATTACTTTGTTTTTAAGTTCAGATATTTTTTGTTTGGTTTTTGATGTTGTGTAAAAATAGTTTTGCAAATTTTAGTTTGTTTATTTTATTTTGAAACTGATATTGACCTTTCTTCTTCTTGTTGGTTCTGCCATTGTGCTGTTGTTTCCAATTTTATTTGTCTTTTCCAGAAATACATAAAATTGACACATTAAACATCATGGTGCATGTCTTAAATTCGATTATAATGCTTATCGATTTGGCCATTGTGGGACATCCAATTAAGTTAAGTCATGTCTATTTTACAACTGGCATTGGTTTAGCATATGCCATATTTACGGGAGTTTATTTTTTGGCTGGTGGAACGGATAGGTAAGTAAATGAAAAATAAATTATATAAAATTTTTTTTTTAAATTTTTTTAGAAAATTATGTCAAAACAAAAATTTTTGTCATGACAAAATTATGTCAAGACATAAATTTGTCTTGACATGTGGGTGTGAACGGAAGAAAATTTTGTCCTTAACATAAATTTCTTTAAAAAACTTTGTCTTGATATAAATTTTTATAAAACATTTTGTCTTAATATACATTTTTATAGAAATTTTGTCTTGACATAACTTTTTTAGACATTTTTATCAAAAACATTAATTTCTTTAGATAATTTTGTGTTTAGACATGAATTTCTTTAAAGAATTTGGTGTTAGGATATACATACATAAACATAGATATATTTCTGTAGGAAATTTTATCTTGATATAAATTTCTTTTGAAAATTTTGTCTTGATATACATCTTTTTATACAATTTTGTCTTGATATACATTTTTTTACACAATTTTGTCTAGATATAATTTTTTAAAAAAATTTTGTCTTGATATAATTTTTTTAAAAAATTTTGTCTTGACATAATTATTTAAGTAAATTTTGTCTTGACATAATTTTTTAAGAAAATAAAGATTTGAAACATTTTATTAAAAAATTTTGTCTTGACATTATCTTTTTTAGAAAATTTTGTCATAACATATTTTTTTTATAGAAAATTTTGTCTTGACATTATCTTTTTTAGAAAATTTTGTCTTAACATATTTTTTTTTATAGAAAATTTTGTCTTGACATAATTTTTTTGAAAATTTGTAAATTTCTTTGGAAATTTTTTACAAAAAATTTGTCTTGACATAATTATTTAAGTAAATTTTGTCTTGACATAATTTTTTAAGAAAATTTTGTCTTGACATAATTTTTTAAGAAAATAAAGGTTTGACCCATTTTATTAGAAAATTTTGTCTTGACATTATCTTTTTTACAAAAATTTGTCATAACATATTTTTTATAGAAAATTTTGTCTTGACATTATCTTTTTTTAGAAGATTTTGTCTTGACATAATTTTTTTGAAAATTTGTAAATTTCTTTGAAAATTTTGTACAAAAAATGTGTTTCTTTAGAAAATTGTGTTAAAACATAAATTTCTTTTGAAAATTTTGTGTTAAGACATGAATTTCTTTAGAAAAATTTGTCTTAGACAAAAGATTTTTTAGAAAATTTTCTGTTAAGACATACATTTCTTTAGAAAATTTTGTGTTAAGAAATAAATTTCTTTAGAAAATTTTGTGTTAAGACAAAAATATCTTTAGAAAATGTTGTGTTAAGATATAAATTTCTTTAGGAAATTTTGTCTTAAGACAAAAATATCTTGAGAGTCTTTTGTCTTGACATAAATTCCTAATAAATGATCTTCATTTTTATATCAATTTTTCTTAGACATAAGTTTCTTTTGAAAATGTTTCTTTAGAAATTTTTGTGTTAAGACATAAATTTCTTTAGAAAATGTTATGTTAAGACATAAATTTCTTTAGGAAATTTTGTGTTAAGACAAAAATATCTTTAGAGACTTTTGTCTTGAAAATTTGTAAATTTCTTTGGAAATTTTGTACAAAAAATTTGTGTTGAGCACAAATTTCTTTAGAAAATTGTGTTAAGACATAAATTTCTTTTGAAAATTTTGTGTTAAGACATGAATTTCTTTAGAAAAATTTGTCTTAGACAAAAGTTTCTTTAGAAAATTTTCTGTTAAGACATAAATTTCTTTAGAAAATTTTCTCTTAAGAAATAAATTTCTTTAGAAAATTTTGTGTTAAGACAAAAATATCTTTAGAAAATATTGTGTTAAGATATAAATTTCTTTAGGAAATTTTGTCTTAAGACAAAAATATCTTGAGAGACTTTTGTCTTGACATAAATTCCTAATAAATGATCATCATTTTTATATAAATTTTTCTTAGACATAAGTTTCTTTAGAAAATGTTATGTTAAGACATAAATTTCTTTAGGAAATTTTGTGTTAAGACAAAAATATCTTTAGAGACTTTTGTCTTGACATAAATTCCTAATAAATGATCTTCATTTTTATATAAATTTGACTTTTTTTCTCTTTAGAAAACTTCAAGTGGCCATTTATCCTATGTTAGATTGGACCAAACCGGGTAAAGCCATTATCGTTACGGTTTGTGCCATTATCTTTGTCTTCATTGTACACTTCTGTTGTTTTCTGCTATATCGCGCCCGTGTCTGGCTGTTTACTAAACTCTGCATACGTGGTTCACATCATCGTGACGGTGAGTTTTGTGAGGGTCTCAATGAGGACTCGTGTGCTACGCGTTTGGGTGGCGGTAGTAGTGCTGACTATTCGCATCAACAACAATTCCCCACTACAGTGCATTCGGAACAGCCGCATCGTACACATCTAACGGTGGCCACCAGTGCAGCGGCCACACAACAATTGTCAACGGAACATGTTTATGCTAATGCTCCTAGTCATCAGCATGTGATGGCTGGACAACAGCAGCAACAACAACAGCAGCCACATCAACATCATCCCCATCAGTATCCACCCCAATATTCGGGTTATCAACAGCAACCCGTAGTGGCTGGGGTAAATGTGGGTGTGATTAGTTCAGCTGATATCTATCAGCAGCATGATGGCAGTAACAAACATCATCAACAGCAACAGCAACACCAGCAGCAACCACATCATCAACAACAACAACAAAAGTCCACTAGCGGTGGCAATGCATCATCTGCCACAGCTGCTGCCTCATCAGCTCTATCACGTACTGTGGCTCATTTAGATGCGGCACAACGTGAACAATTCCTAAATCCCAATCAAATTGTGGAATACAAAATGTAAAGACGTTGTACCCGGCACCGATATACCTTTCATTTGTCCATGAAATTTTTAGAAAAACATTGCAGTCAATGTCAGGCCTATAAAGAGCAGGCCGATAACTATGGCCGACTTAAGGGAGATGAGGATAATGCCGATGCTGCCGATTGTCTGGTGAGCCATAATGTAGCGCCCACGATGGGGGATGTTGACAACAATATCGGCAACAAACAGGGTAAGAAAATTGACTATAAAGATAAATCGTGTTAAATAAAGAAATTTTATAAGGAAAAGGGCAGGAAATGCTGTAGTAAGACAGAAATGTTTGAGTGAGAGGAATATTAAAGCTAAAATTCTTCACGGAACGACATGGAATTTAATGAAATATTCCAAAATTCCAAATCAAAAAGATTTTGTTGTTTCAAGACCAAAATAAACTATTTCTATTAAAAATTTATAAAAAGTTAACATTTCAACCAATTTTCTTAGGAGGAACGATATGGAATTTAATGAAACACTTACCAAAATGCTTCAAAATCCATAGATTGTTTATTTGTTGTAAATCATAACTTTTTCACACTATTCATGCTTTCAATTATGAAATGTCTGTAGAAGGAACGAAATGGAATTTAGTGAAACACTCAAAAATTAAGAGATTTTAAAGAGATTTCGTTCCTTTTGTCGATAACAAACGATATTGCTAAAAAAAAGTCGCAAAATTTTAACGTTTTAACATATTTTCTTAAGAGGAACGAAGTGGAATTTAATGAAACTCTAACCAAAATGCTTAAAAATCCCTAGATTTATTATTTATTGTAAACCATAGCTTTTCCATACATTTCATGCCTTAAAATAGAAAAATTTGATTAGAGGAACGAAATGGAATTTAATGGAACACTCTAAAATTAGGATTCTATTAATGAGATTTCCTTGTTTTTGTCTTAAGAAAGCAATTTTAATAAAAATTTTAACAAAATTTCAACGTTTTAACAAATTTTCTTAAGAGAAACGAAATGGAATTTAATGAAACATTAGCTAAAATGCTTAAAAATCCCTAGATTTTTTATATATTGTAAATCATAATATTTCCACAGTTTTTATTCTTAAAAATATAAAATTTTTATTAGAGGAACGAAGTGGAATTTAATGAAACACTCTAAAATTAGGATTCCATTAATGAGATTTAGTTGTTTTTGTCTTAAGTAAGCAATTTTAATAAAAATTTTAACAAAATTTCAACATTGTTACATATTTTTGTAAGAGGAACGAAATGGAATTTAATGAAACACTAACCAAAATGCTTAAAAATCACAAGATTTATTGTTAACCATAACGTTTCCACACTTTTCATGCCTAAAAATATAAAATTTTCATTTGAGGAACGAAGTGGAATTTTATGAAACACTCCGAAATCAGCATTTTATTATTGAGATTTCATTAGTCTTATCTGAAATAAACGATTTTAATAAAAAATTAAAAAAAAAATATATAATTTGAACCTATTTCTTTAAGAGGAACAATATGGAATTTAATGAAACACAAAATTTCCTTTCTTTAAGTGTAAATAAAAGAATTTTACAGTTTTTGTTTATTGTAAAATAAATTTTAACAAAATTATGCGATTTTGACTAAATTTCATTAGCGGAACAAAATGGAATTAAGTGAAACAGTTTAGTATTTAAAAATTAAACATAGGAAAAAGTTTGGTTGATACTACCCCTTAATTTCAAAGGATTTTAAGCAATAAAATATCAAATTTTTGTTCAAGGAACGAAATGGAATTAAGTGAAACAGTTTAGAATTTATAGCTTTAACAGGGGAAAATGTATTTGAATTATTACTACTTAACTAAGAAGGATTTTAAGCCTTAAAAATGTAAGTTTTAGTTCCAGGAACGAAATGGAATTTAACGAAACAGAGCTAGATTTCTAAATTTTTCTAAGAAAAATGTTTGTTAAAGGTTATAACAACATTTTAAAGTATTTTAGGCTTTAAAATTTTTAAAATTTGTTCCTGGAACAAAATGGAATTTAGTGAAACACTTTCAAAATTACACTTTTTTTAACAGAAATTGAAACAATATTTCTGTTTTTCTTTGTTATGAAAAAATTAGAACAAAAATTTTGAAAATTAAACTAAATTTCATTATCGGAATGAAATGGAATTAAGTGGAACAGTTTAGAATTTATGAATTTAACAGCGGAAAGTGTTCTTTAGTTATTATTGTTTAATTAAAAAGGATTTTTAGCAGTTAAAATCCTAATTTTGTTCAAGGAACGAAATGGAATTTAGTGAAACAGAACTAAATTTCTATATTTAAGAGCGAAAAATGTTTCTTGAATATTCTAGCATAATTTTTAAGTATTTTAGGCTTCAAAAATGTTTAAAGTTTCTTCCAGAAACGAAATGGAATTTAGTGAAACACTTTCAAAATGACATTTTGCAAATGAAAGTAATAGAATTTTTCTTTTATTGTTTATTTTGATATAAATTTTGGATAATTTCATTAGCGGAACGAAATGGAATTAAGTGAAACATGTTTAATTAAGCGTTAATTGGTATTTTCTCTTACTCACTCAAACATTTCTGCTTAAAAGTGGTTATTTGACAGAATTTTTGTTCAGGTTTAGCTAAAAATTTCATGGATTTTATGAAAGAAACAAACAAATTTAAAAACTTTATAATTTTTCTTTAAATATTTTTAAGTTTAAAATTTAAAGATTTCAACTCTACACTAAAAAAATTAAAAGGAAATTTAAGAAAAATTATTTATTAATGAAAAAAAAAAACAAAATTAATATTTTTTTTTTAATAATTTGATTGATTTCAATTATTATTGATTTATGTATTACAAAAACACATATAAAGCTAACTAAATATCGGTGCAAGGGGTTTATTTTAATATTAAATATAATTTATATTTAATTGAAATAATAATTAACAATATAAAAAAACCAAAAGAATTTAAGTTTTAATTGAAAAAAGAATTAAATTAAATAAACAAAAATAAATTCAATTTTTGTGTAAGTAGCTTAAAGCCATTGGTGTTTGAAATTTTTGTAAATTAATAAAAAAATAACAAAAAACTTTTGTATTGAAAAAAAAAAATTAATTAAATAAACAAGAATTAATAACAAAGAACTACAAGTTCATTTAAAAAAGTAATAATTTAATTTAAATAACAAAAACAAAAAATTAATATATATTTATACCAAAAAAAAAATATATTAAAAATTAAATTTATTTAAGTATTTAAAAAAACACTAAATAATTAGTTTAAGTTGATAAAAAAATTTAGTATTGATTTGCAAGTATTTAAGAAAAAAAATTTAAATAATAATTTAAATTAAAAAAAATATTAAAAAATTAACATTAAAATCAAACAGTATTATAAATATTTAAACAAAAAACATTCCAAAATTTTAAAACATTAAAAAAACTATAAAAATTATTTCAAAAAACAATAAAACTAAAACTTTAAATCATTTATAGCTCAACCATTTGTAGCTTTTTTCATAGTTTTTAATTGATTTCTCAATTTCCTTTATAGACTGAATTTTAACATAATTTTTTAAAACCATAACAGTTTTGCTTCAATTATAATTTGTTTTATTTTTGCAAAAAAAAAATTATTTAATTAATAGTTTATGTTTAAAAATAGGTACTAAATCCTCGCATTATTTAATAGTAGTTCTATAATTGATTCACATATCAATGCAATATTTATTTAAAATAAAAACGCCACATTTATGCATTCCCTTAAACATTTAAAACAAATATTTATATATAAACAAAATTTGAACTATATAAAACTAAAACAAACCTTTAGAAGCCTTAAACCAAAAAAAAATTACAACAAAAATTAAAAAATACACAAAAAGAAAAACACAAGAATTAAGAAAAATTCAAGAAATTAAAAAATTTTCAAGCTAAAAGTAAAAAATTTTATTAGGGGAACGAAATGGAATCTAGTGGAACACTAAAAATCACTATTTGTTTCATATATTTAAGGTTAACTCTTAAATTTCACCAAAAAAATAGGTAAATTTAGCAACTTTTGATTAAGGGGAACGAAATGGAATCTAATGAAACACTAAAATTTTAAGTTTTCTCTAAAGTATTTAAGGTTTTCTTTACAAATTTCTCCAAATATTAATAAAAATAGCCAAAGTTAGCTAATTCTCTAAAAGGGAACGAAATAGAATCTAATGAAACACTAAAATTTAAAGTTTTCTCTAATGTATTTAAGGTGGTTTTTAAAAAATGTCCCTAAATATTAACAAAAATAGCCAAATTTAGCTAATTTTCTTTAGAAGAACGAAATGGAATCTAATGAAACACTTAAAAAACATTTTTTTAATAAAGTAAATAAAGCTTCCTCTAAGAATTTCTTTAAAATTTAACAAAAATAGCCAAATTTAAACAATTTTCTTAAGAGGAACGAATTGGAATCTAATGGAACACTAAAAAATAAGAATTTTATTCAAAGTATTTAAGGCTTCCTCTTAATATTTCCCTAAATATTAACAAAATTAGGCAAATTTATAAAAATTTTCTTTAGAGGAACGAAATGGAATCTAATGAAACACTAAAATATTAAACTTTATGCAATGTATTTAAGGGTTTCTTTAAAAATTATTCTAAATATTAACAAAAATAAGCTAATTTAGCAAATTTTCTTAAGAGGAACGAAATGGAATCCAATGAAACACTTAAAAAAAGAGTTTCTTAATAAAGTATTTAAAACTTCCTCTAAGAATTTCCTTAAACATAAACAAAAATTGTAAAATTTTGTATATTTTCTTTGGAGGAACAAAATGGAATCCAATGAAACAATAAAAAAAAGTTTCTTAATAAAGTATTTAAAACTTCTTCCAAGAAATTCCTTAATTATTAACAATAATATTTGAATTCAGCAAATTTTCTTTAGAGGAATGAAATGGAATCCAATGAAACGCTAAGGAAAAGATGCTTATACAATGTATTTAAGACTTTCTCCTAATATTTCTCTTAATAATATTAACAAAAATGGCTAAATTTAGGAAATTTTCCTTACAGGAACGAAATGGAATTTTATGAAACTCATTCCAAATACGTTATTTTTAAAGAAAAATATAAGATTATTATTTGCAGGTAATTTTTCTCTAAAAAATATTAAGTTTGAGATATTTTCTTAAGTGGAACGAAATGGAATTATGTAAAACACATTTCAAATTGGAAATTTAAAAAAAAAAGTTAAAGACTTTTATTATCACACATGCTTAAAAGTAATTTTCTTCTAAAAATACTAAATTTGATGTATTTTCTTAAAATTAACGAAATGGAATTAAATGGAACTCATTCAAATTACATTACTTTTAAAGAAAATTTCGAGATTTTTATTTTAACACATTTTTTTTAGTAATTTTAACCTAAAAAATACTTAAATTGGAAAATTTTTTAAGAGGAACGAAATGGAATTTAACGAAACACATTCAAAATAAGTTAGTTTTAAAGAAAAGTTTAAGATTTTTATTCTCACACATGCTTAAAGGTAATTTTATCTGAAAAAAATACTAAATTTGCGAATTTTCTTAAGAGGAACGAAATGGAATTATATGAAACACATTTCAAATTGGAAATTTTTAAAGAAAAGTTAAGATGTTTATTCTAACACATGTTTTAAAATATTTTCTCCTAAAAAATACTAAAATTGAGATATTTTCTTAAGGGGAACAAAATGGAATTATATGAAACACATTTCAAATTGGAAATTTTAAAAGAAAATTTAAAGATTTTTATTCTTACACATGTTTAAAAGTAATTTTCTCATAAAAAAAACTAAATTTGCGATATTTTCTTAAGAGGAACGAAATGGAATTTAATGAAACACTCTCAAAATATTTTATTATTATTAAAAATTTAAAGATTTTAATTATAACAAATAATTTTTCTACAAAATATACTTAATTTGTAAAAATTTCATATAGGGAACGAAATGGAATTTAATGAAACATGCTCAAAATGCAATATTATTAATGACAAATTGAAGTTTATTATTTATAAAATAAGATTCTATATAAAGTTTCTTTAAAAAATACTACATTTTAACAGTTTTCCTAAGAGGAACGAAATGGAGTTTCATGGAACACCTATAAAATGTATTTTTTTTATATAGAAAATTGTTAAAATTTTCCTCAATGTTTATGTTTCCCAAAGAAATATACAAAAAGTTTCAATTTTAACAAATTTTCTTAAGAGGAACAAAATGGAATTTAATGAAACACCTAAAAAAATCGGGGATTTAGTGAAGAAAATAGCTGGTTTTTCTAAACAGTAATATTTTACGTTATACAAATGCATTTTTGCTTAAATTTCTTTAGAGCAACGAAATGGTATTAAGTGAAACATGTTAAAAAATGATTGTTTATAACTTTTTTAAACCATAAATGTTAAAATTTCTTTAAATTCTTACAAATTTCTTAATTCTTGTGTTTTTCTCAACCATAAAATCTACACCAACAACTAACTATTAACCACTTTTAAACCCCAAAAAAACAAATTACAAACTTAACAAAATTCTTTAATACCTCTCATATACTCAGTAGTTTGAAATTTTAAACAATTTAAAGAAAAAAATCTAAAACAAAAAACCAAACATTTAAAAAAACAACAACCAAAGATTGCTCATATTCTTACACACATATTCTAAAATAATAGTTAATAAAAAAACAGAAAAAAGCAAATAATAAAACTAAACAAATAACAAAAACAAATATAAACATTTACCTCATCATTAATAACAACAACAGTATAGTAAATTAAATCCAATATGTATTTAGAAAATATGTATTTATTTGAATAAAAAGGAATAAAAAAAAAACAATAGATAAATATTTACACTTAACAAAAATATAAATCCAAACAACAAACAAACTCTATAAAAAAAAAATTGAAATAAAAATCTAATAAAAAGGAGTAATTAAAAGAAAATGGTAATAAATAATAATTAAATTGTATTTATATGACAGAGTTTATAAATTATTCTAAAAATTTTAGTTTATAATTAAACGACTTTAGTTGTAAGCAAATCATATTTGTCAATTGGTTCTTTATAGCTGACCATAAACTACACTAGAAACCAGACTAAAGACTGGACTACAATATAAACCATATACTAGGCTTTAGTCTGGACTAAAGATTAAGCTAGAGTTAAGACTATAGTCCAGACTATATTCTAAAGACCAGTCTATAATTTAATTTTTAACTAAAACTACTGTTTAGTCTAAACTATAGTCTAGACTATAGTTTTGTCTATAGTCCAGACTATAGTTTAGTTTGTAGTCCTGACTATAGTTAAGTCTATAGTCCAGAGTATATTTTAGACTATAGTCTAGACTATAATTTAGTCTATAGTCCAGACTATAGTGTAGTCTACAGTCCAGACTGTAGTTTAGTTTGTAGTTATGACTACAATTTAGTTAGTAGTTGTGACTGTAGTTAAGTCTATAGTCTAGTTAAGTCTATAGTCTAGACTATAGTTTAGTTTACAGTTTAGTCTATAGTCTAGACTATAGTTTAGTCTATAGTCTAGATTTTAGTTTAGTCTATAGTTTAGTCTATAGCCTAGGATATAGTTTAGTCTATAGTCTAGCCTATAGTTTAGTCTATAGTCTAGCCTATAGTTTAGTCTATAGTCTAGACTATAGTTTAGTCTATAGCCTAGGATATAGTTTAGTCTATATTCTAGCTTATAGTTTAGTCTATAGTCCAGACTATAGTTTAGTCTTTTGTCTAGTTTAGTCTATAGTACAGACTATAGTTTAGTATATAGTCTAGACTATAGTTTTGTATATAGTCCTGACTATAGTCCTGACTATAGGATAATCTGTAGTCCAGACAATAGTTAAGTCTATAATCTAGACTATATTTTAGTCTATAGCCTAGGATATAGTTTAGTCTATAGTCTAGGCTATAGTTTAGTCTATAGTCTAGACTATAGTTTAGTCTATAGTTTAGACTATAGTTTAGTTTATAGGCCAGACTATAGTTTAGTACATGGTGCAGGCTATAGTTTAGTCTATAGTCTATATTCCAGACTATAGTCTATTCTATAGTTCAGCCTATTGTCTAGTTTAGTCTATAGTCCAGACTATAGTTTAGTATATAGTCTCGACTATAGTTTTGTATATAGTCCCGATTATAGTTTAGACTATAATCCTGACTATAGGATAATCTGTAGTCCAGACAATAGTTTAGTCTATAGTGAAGATTATAGTTTAGTCTCTAATTTAGTCTATAGTACAGACTATAGTTTAGTCTACAGTACAGACTATACCTAAGTCTATAATTCAGATTATAGTTTTGTCTATAGTCCAGACCATAGTTAAGTCTATAATCCAGACCATAGTTTAGTCTATAGTGCAGTCTATAGTTTAGACAATACTCCAGACTATAGTTTAGTCTATAGTCTAGACTATACGCCAGTCTATAGTCCAGACTATAGTTTAGTCTACAGTCCAGACTATAGTTTAGTCAATAGTATAGTCTGTAGGTCAGACTATAGTTTAGTCTATAGTCCAATCTACAGTTTAGTCTATTGTCCAGACTATAGTTTAGTCTTTAGTATAGTTTAGTCTATAGTCCAGACTATAGTTTATTCTATAGTACAGCCTATAGTTTAGTCTATAGTTCAGACTATAGTTTAGTCTCACCTAGACTATAGTTTAGCATATAGTTCCGGCTATAGTTTAGACTATAATCCTGACTATAGCTTAGTCTATAGTCTAGACTATAGTTCAGTATATAGATTAGTCTATAGTCCAGACAATAGTTTAGTCTCACCTAGACTATAGTTTAGCATATAGTCCCTGCTATAAATAAGACTATAATCCTGACTATTGTTTAGTCTACAGTCCAGACTGTAGTTTAGTCTATAGTCAAGACAATAATTTAGTCTATAGTCTAGACTATGGTTTAGTCTTTACTACAGGCTACAGTTAAGTCTATTGCCCAGACAATAGTTTAGTCTTTAGGCCTGACAATAGTATAATCTATAGTCCAGTCTATAGTTTACTATAGTCTAGGCTATAGTTTAGTTTTGACTATAATCCTGACTATAGGTTAATCTATAGTCCAGACAATAGTTTAGTTTATAGAGAAGTCTATAATTTAGTCTATTGTCCTGACTATAGTTTGGTCTAAAGTAAATCCTATAATTTAGTCTATAGTTTAGTCTATAGTCCAGACTATAGTTTAGTCGATATTCCAGACTGTAGTTTTGTCTGTAGTATAGATTATAGTTTAGTCTATAGTGCAGTCTTTATTTTAGTCTATAGTGAAGACTATAGTTTAGTCTATAGTCTAGACTATAGTTTAGTCTATTGTTTAGTTTATAGTCTAGACTATAGTTCAGTCTATAGTCTATATTATAGTTTAGTCTATAGTCTAGACTATAATTTAGTCTATAGACTATTTGAACTATAGTTTAGTCTATAGGCCTGACTATAGTTTTTTCTATAGCCTAGACTATAGTTTGGCCTTTAGTTTGATTATAGTCCAGATTATAATTCAGTATCTTGACTATAGTTTAGTCTATACTTCTATTGTTGTTTTAAAATATTTTTAACAATCTGTAAAATTTTAAATTACATTTTTTTTCATATTAATTTAATCATATTTATAAATAATTATTTTAAAATGCAATGTTCCTTATAAATATTTTGGTATTTTTAATTTTGTGTGAAGGTTTTTAAAAGGACTGGTAAAGCTTTATAGAAATTAGATGATATATAATAAAATAAAAATTGGTGTAAAGTTGTTAAAAAAAAATAAAACAAAAACTAAAATGTAAAAAAAAAATCAATAATTATTTTTGTAGCCAAAAAAAAAAAAAAAAACAAAATATAGTTGTATTTAAAAAGTTAAAGAAAAACAAATATTTAGAAAAAAATCAAAATACCAGGGATAAAATATTACACCAACTAAAGGAAATAGATAACAAGGAAATAGGTAATCTTATGGGAAAGAAAAATAGAAAATAGTAATTAACACTCTCTCTCTCTCTCTCTCGTCCCCTTCTCTTTCTCTTAGTTAGTGTAAAGGTTATAACTGTAACAATTTTAAATTAAGAACAAAATAAAACAATAAAAAATTTCCACAAAAAAAAATATTATTAAAAATTAATTAATAATATATATAAAATAAATCTTTAAAAGTTATTTAACCAACAAAAACAAAACACATTAATAACAATTAAACACTCTACAAAATTAAAAAAACAAAAAACAAATTCAAATTGCATTTGTTTATTTATTAAGTAAATTTAAGTTGAACAAAAACAAATATACTTCTTTTTTATAACAATAATTTAAACAAAAACACAAAATTAAAAAAAAAAAATGTATAAAAAAAAATTAATATAATTAAAGGAAATTTATTTAAAAAATTTCTTTAGTATTTGCAGAAAAACAAAAACAAAATTAAAACAATATAGAAAAATTGATAACATTTGTAGTCATAATATTTCAATAATAAAAAAACAACAACAACAAGAAAAATTTGTAATATAAAAACTTAAATAAAAAAACAAAATATGTATTTTTCAGAACAAACAAAAAAAAACACAGTATTTAACAAAGTAAAACAAAAAAACAATGGTTTTTAATATTTAATAAATTACCTACAATAAAAAAAACAAAAACAAATAAATAATTTAAACAAAATGTAAAACACTGTTACAATTTGTGAAAGAAAGATTTACTATTAATTAATTAAAATATAAAAACAATAAAACAAAAAACAAAAACCCTAAAGAAATTAACAACAAAAAAAACAAATAATTATATTATTATAATACAACAAACAATTAACACAAAACAAACAACAACAAGAAAAAACCAATAGTATTTAAACAAATTTGAAATAAAGAAAATAAAATGAAAGAAATTGTATTAAAAAAAGTAAAAAAAATTGTTAGAAATGTAATTTATAAAGAAGATTTTGAAAGAAGGTAAGTAACACAAAACACATTAATTAATTATCTATAGTCTTGTCTACAATCCTGACTATGGCCTTATCTATAGTACAGACTACAGTCTTCACAATAGTACAGACTTGTATACAGTAAAGACTATAGTCTTGTCTATAGTACAGACTATAGTCTTGTCTATAGTCCAGACTATAGTCTTATCTATAGTACAGGTCTTGTAAAGACTATAGTCTTGTCCATAGTGCCGACTATAATCTTGTCTATAGTTGTCTGTATATACTATAATATTATCTATAGTACAGTCTATGGTCTTGTCCAGACTATAGTCTTGTCTATAATACAGACTATGATCTTGTGCAGACTATAGTATTGTCTATAGTACAGACTATAGTCTTATCAGTAGTACAGACTATAGTCTTGTTTATAGTACAGACTATAGTCTTGTCTATAGTACAGACTATAGTCTTGTCTATAGTACAGACTATAGTCTTGTCTATAGTACAGACTATAGTCTTGTCTATAGTACAGACTATAGTCTTGTCTATAGTACAGACTATAGTCTTGTCTATAGTACAGACTATAGTCTTGTCTATAGTACAGACTATAGTCTTGTCTATAGTACAGACTATAGTCTTGTCTATAGTACAGACTATAGTCTTGTCTATAGTACAGACTATAGTCTTGCCTATAGTACAGACTATAGTCTTGTCTATAGTACTGACTATAGTCTTGTCTATAGTACAGACTATAGTCTTGTCTATAGTACAGACTATAGTCTTGTCTATAGTACAGACTATAGTCTTGTCTATAGTACAGACTATAGTCTTGTCTATAGTACAGACTATAGTCTTGTCTATAGTACAGACTATAGTCTTGTCTATAGTACAGAATATAGTCTTGTCTATAGTACAGACTATAGTATTGTCTATAGTACAGACTATAGTCTTGCCTATAGTACAGACTATAGTCTTGTCTATAGTACAGACTATAGTCTTGTCTATAGTACAGACTATAGTATTATCTATAGTACAGACTATAGTCTTGTCTATAGTACAGACTATAGTCTTGTCTATAGTACAGACTATAGTCTTGTCTATAGTACAGACTATAGTCTTGTCTATAGTACAGACTATAGTCTTGTCTATAGTACAGATTATAGTCTTGTATATAGTACAGACTATAGTCTTGTCTATAGTACAGACTATAGTCTTGTCTATAGTACAGACTATAGTCTTGTCTATAGCACAGACTATAGTCTTGTCTATAGTACAGACTATAGTCTTGCCTATAGTACAAACTATAGTCTTGTCTATAGTACAGACTATAGTCTTGTCTATAGTACAGACTATAGTCTTGTCTATAGTACAGACTATAGTCTTGTCTATAATACAGACTATACTCCTGTCTATAATACAGATTATAGTCTTGTTAATAATAGAGACTATAGCCTTGTCTATAATAGAGACTATAGCCTTGTCTACAATACAAACTATAGTCTTGTCTATAGTACAGAATGTAGCCTTGTATATAGTACAGAATGTAGTCTTGTATATAGTACAGACTATAGTCTTGTCTATAGTACAGAATGTAGTCTTGTCTATAATACAGACTATAGTCTTGTCTATAGTACAGACTATAGTCTTGTCTATAATACAGACTATAGTCTTGTCTATAGTACAGACTATAGTCTTGGAACTCCTGGTCGAATGTAGTCTTGTATATAGTACAGACTATAGTCTAGTCTATAGAACAGACTATAGTCTAGTCTATAGAACAGACTATAGTCTAGTCTATAGTACAGACTATAGTCTTGTCTATAGTACAGACTATAGTCTTGTCTATAGTACAGACTATAGTCTTGTCTATAGTACAGACTATAGTCTTGCCTATAGTACAAACTATAGTCTTGTCTAAAGTACAAACTATTGTCTTCTCTATAGTACAGACTATAGTCTTGCCTATAGTACAGACTATAGTCTTGTCTATAGTACAGACTATAGTCTTGTCTATAGTACAAACTATAGTCCTGTCTATAGTACAGACTATAGTCTTGTCTATAGTACAGACTATGGTCTTGTTGAGATTATAGTCTTGTCTATAGAACAAACTATAGTATAGTGTATAGTACAGACTATAGTCTTGCCTATACTACAGACTATGGTCTTGTGCAGACTATAGTATAGTCTATATTACAGATTGTAGTCTTGTGTATAGTACAGACTATAGTCTTCTCTGTAGTACAGAATATAGTCTTATCAGTAGTACAGACTATAGTCTTGTCTATAGTACAGACTATAGTATTGTCTATAGTACAGACTATAGTCTTGTCTATAGTACAGACTATAGTCTTGTCTATAGTACAGACTATAGACTTGTCTATAGTACAGACTACAGTACAGACTAAAGTTTTGTCTATAGTACAAACTATTGTCTTGTCTATAGTACAGACTATAGTCTTGTCTATAGTACAGACTATAGTCTTGTCTATAGTACAGACTAAAGTCTTCTATGTAGTACAGAATATAGTCTCATCAGTAGTACAGACTATAGTCTTGTCTATAGTACAGACTATAGTCTTGTCTATAGTACAGACTATAGTCTTGTCTATAGTACAGACTACAGTCTTGTCTATAGTACAGACTAAAGTTTTGCCTATAGTACAAACTATTGTCTTGTCTATAGTACAGACTATAGTCTTGTCTATAGTACAAACTATTGTCTTGTCTATAGTACAGGCTATAGTCTTGCCTATAGTACAGACTACAGTTTTTTCTATAGTACAGACTATGGTATAGTCCAGTACAGACTATAGTCTTATCAGTAGTACAGACTATAGTCTTGTCTATAGTACAGACTATAGTCTTGTCTATAGTACAGACTATAGTCTTGTCTATAGTACAGACTATAGTCTTATCAGTAGTACAGACTATAGTCTTGCCTATAGTACAGACTATAGTCTTGTCTATAGTACAGACTATAGTCTTGTCTATAGTACAGACTATAGTCTTGTCTATAGTACAGACTATAGTCTTGTCTATAGTACAGACTATAGTCTTGTCTATAATACAGACTATAGTCATGTCTATAGAACAGCCTTGTCTATAGTACAGACTATAGTCTTGTCAATAGTACAGACTATAGTCTTGTCTATAGTACAGACTATAGTCTTGTCTATAGTACAGACTATAATCATGTCTATAGTACAGATAGTCTTGTCTATAGAACAGACTATAGTCTTGTCTATAGTACAGACTATAGTCTTGTCTATAGTACAGACTATAGTCTTGTCTATAGTACAGACTATAGTCTTGTCTATAGTACAGACTATAGTCTTGTCTATAGTACAGACTATAGTCTTGTCTATAGTACAAACAATTGTCTTGTCTATAGTACAGACTATAGTCTTGTCTATAGTACAGACTATAGTCTTGTCTATAGTACAGACTATAGTCTTGTCTATAGTCTTATAGTACAAACAATTGTCTTGTCTATAGTACAGACTATAGTCTTGTCTATAGTACAGACTATGGTCTTGTCTATAGTACAGACTATAGTCTTGTCTATAGTATAGACTATAGTCTTGTCTATAGTACAGACTATAGTCTTGTCTATAGTCTTGTCTATAGTACAGACTATAGTCTTGTCTATAGTACAGACTATAGTCTTGTCTATAGTACAGACTATAGTCTTGTCTATAGTACAGACTATAGTCTTGTCTATAGTACAGACTATAGTCTTGTCTATAGTACAGACTATAGTCTTGTCTATAGTACAGACTATAGTCTTGTCTATAGTACAGATTATAGTCTTGTCTATAGTACAGACTATAGTCTTGTCTATAGTACAGACTATAGTCTTGTCTATAGTACAGACTATAGTCTTGTCTATAGTACAGACTATAGTCTTGTCTATAGTATAGAGTATAGACTTACCTATAGTACAGACTATAGTCTTGTCTATAGTACAGTCTATAGTCTTGTCTAGACAGACTGTAGTCTTGTCTATAGTACAGTCTATAATCTTGTCTTAGTCCAGGGTCTAAAACTAAAAAATATTCATAAAATTTCACCAAGAGTTGAAAAGTGTAAAAGACTTTAAGGGTGTTATGTTAAAACCTTAGTTTAAACAAATGGGATTGGAAGTAGACGTTAAATAATGCATCTGTTAAATAGGTAATATTCCATTCTATTAGTTGCTGAAAAGTTGACTCAAATCCACCTTATATTTTAGAAGTTATAGTCAAATTGTTGATTTAGTTAATTGACCTTTAAGCTAAACGCAAAACGCTTGTGGCTATTTTAGTTAAACTTCAATAGCTCCTATATTAATGAGGCTAACAACTTGAAATTTCACCTAGGGAGAGAGTAGGATATGGCCTTCAAGATGATGGAAAAAGAAAGTTGAAGAAAAGTGCAATTTCCAGGTTGTAAGCGTTTTTTAACTTAAACACTTAATTCAACAAAGTAGGAGTGGCAGTGGGCGTTGAGTTATATATCAGTGAAATAGTAAAATTTCCATTCTATCTGTTGCTGAAAAGTTGACTCAAATCTACCTTATATTTTAGAAGTTATAGTCAAATTGTTGATTTAGTTAATTGACCTTTAAGCTAAACGCAAAACGCTTGTAGCTATTTTAGTTAAACTTCAATAGCTCCTATATTAAAGAAGCTAACAACTTGAAATTTGACCTAAGGAGAGTGTAGGAAGTGGACATTAAGATGATGGAAAAAGAAAGTTGAAGAAAAGTTCAGCTTCCAGGTTATAAGCGTTTTTAAACTTAAGCCCCTAATTTAATAAAGAAGGCTGGCAGTGGGCGTTAAATTTTATATCAATGAAATAGTAAATTTTCCATTCTTTCTGTTGCTGAAAATTTCACTCAAATCTAGCTCATATTTTAGAAGTTATAATCAAATTGGTAATTTAGTTAACTGACCTTTTAGTTAAACCCAAAACGCTCGTGACAGTTTTAGTTAAACTGTAATAGCTTCCATATTAAAGGAGCTAACAAAGTGAAATTTCCCCAAGGCAATGAGTAGGATATGGCCTTTAAGATGAAGCAAAAATAAATTTAAAGAAATGTCCAGCTTTCGTATTATAAGCGTTTTAAAACTTAAAGCCTTAATTTAACAAAGAAGGCGTGGCAGTAGGCGGTAAATTTTAGCTTCTCAAGAAAGCCAATATTTCAAACTTTTATATGCCTCTAATTTTTTCTAAATATGTCTAATACTTTTAAAGTTATAAGCTAAATAGTAAAATAGTTATTAGGAAAAACACTTGCTGTTGGATGCTGTTCTCCTAGTACTTGACCAGGATTTTGAAATTGCAATTTTTGGCAATTTTTGTGAATTGAAGAGATTTTAGTTTTTAGCTTATAACTTCCATATTTTTGAGTTTAATGTGATGAAATTTGGCAAGGAGCTAGTTTAGAAAATGGACTTTTACTTTTTATAGCCAAAATTTGGTTTAACATTTTAACGCTTGTTTGGTAAGCGTTTTTAAACTTAAAGCCTTAATTTGTAATAAGGGGCGTGGCAATGGGCTTTAAATTTTATATCAATGAAATAGTAAATTTTCCATTCTATCTGTCACTGAAAAGTTCACTCAAATCTAGCTCATATTTTAGAAGTTATAGACAAATTGGTAATTTAGATAATTGACCTTTAAGTTAAACCTAAAACGCTTGTGACTGTTTTAGTTAAACCGTAATAACTCCACTATTAATGGGGCTAGCAACTTGAAATTTCACATAGGAAGAGAGTAGGATATGGCCTTTAAGATGATGAAGAAATAAGGTTGAAGAAGGGTTCAGCTGCTAGGTTATAAACGTTTATAAACAAGACTGAACTACAGAATTGACTGTAGTCTGGACTACAGACAAGAAAATAGTCTGGACTCTAAACAAGACTATAGACTGGACTATAGACAAGACTATAGTCTGGACTATAGACAAGATTATAGTCTGGACTATAGACAAGACTATATTCTGGACTATAGACAAAACTATAGTATATAGACAAGACTACAGTCTGGACTACAGTCAAGACTATAGTCTGGACTACAGTCAAGACTATAGTCTGTACTATAGACAAGACTATAGTCTGTACTATAGACAAGACTAGAGTCTGGACTATAGACTAGACTATAGTCTGGACTATAGACAAGACTATAGTCTGGACTATAGACAAGACTATAGTCTGGACTATAGACAAGACTATAGTCTGGACTATAGACAAGATTATAGTCTGGACTGTAGACAAGACTATAGTCTGGACTATAGACAAGACTATAGTCTGGAATATAGACAAGACTATAGTCTGGACTATAGACAATACTATAGTCTGGACTATACACAAGACTATAGTCTGAACTATACACAAGACTATAGTCTGGACTATAGACAAGACTATAGTCTGGAATATAGACAAGACTATAGTCTGGACTGTAGACTAGACTATAGTTTGGACAATAGACTAGACTATAGTTTGGACAATAGACTAGACTATAGTCTGGACTATAGACTACACTATAGGCTGGACTATAGACAAGACTGTAGTTTGGAGTATAGACAAGACTATAGTGTGGACTATAGACAAGACTATAGTGTGGACTATAGACAAGACTACAGTTTGGGCAATAGTCTGCCCTATAAACAAGACTATATTCTCGTCTATAAACTAGACTATAATCCGGACTACAGACAAGACAATAATCTAGATTATAGAAAAGACTATAGTCTGGACTATAGACAAGAATTCGTATTAAATTAGAACACTTTTTGTTATTTTTTTTTTAATTTTTGTTATTTTTATTTAATTTTTTTGTTTGTTGTAATTTTTACATTAAAATCTTTTTTTTTTTTTTTTTTCTTTTAAATTGTATTTGTTTTAAAAATAGTTTTGTTTCTTTAATTCTTTTGCTTTTTCTGATTTGTCTCAATCTTTTGGGACAAAGACTATAATAATATTAGAATTTTAATAGTTAAAAATTCTTTAATTTTTAGTAATAACTAATTTTTTGTTTTATTTCTGTTTAATTTGTTTATAAATAAATTTTATAAATTTTCTTGTTAAATGGTTTAGCAATATTTTCATTAATATTAATTAATTATAAACATGTTAAATATTTGGTTTATTTATAAGGTAAAATGAAAAAAGTAAACATTTTATAGAAAAAATTAAATATTGAAAAGAAAAGCTAATGAAATGTTTGAAGAAAAAAATGCAGAAAATTAGGGGCAAATGTTAACACGGCATAATAGTTAAAATTAAAATTTATAAAAATTTTGTTAAATTACAAAACAAATTTAAAAGTTTAATTTAAAATTTTGAATTTTTATTTTGCTTTAAATTTAACTTTAAATTTCAGTTCAATTTCTTTTTAGTGGGGAAGTTTTTTTTCAATTCTTTGTTAATTTACCAATTTGTTTTATAGTTTTTTTTTAGCAACATGAGATAAATTATACATAATTTTCTTTTTAATTATCACTTTTGTTAAGTTTTAGGATTTATTTAGGTTTTTTTTTTAATTTTTTTAACATAAATATAAAATTAAACAAAATTTGTTTGCTCTATATGTTAAATTTGATTTAACACATAAAAGTTTTTTTAACTTAAAACATAAAATGAGATTAAACTAATTTTTTTGTCATTTTCCAATCAAAAAAGTCTAGAAATTAAAGTTTAAACTTCAATTTCTAACTTTTCTTTTAATTCTTTTTTAAAAAAATCACAAATAATATTCTTACTAAAAAAAAACTCATTTTAAAATTGCATTTCTTTATCCATGTGAGTGTGTGTGTGTAAATGTTTCATTAACTTAAATATTAAATAATAATTATATATAAAAAAACATTAACAAAAAAACGAAACAAAAAATTGTAAGTATTTATAATTATATAGTTCATTATATTAATATACCTAAAAATTAATTTAAAATTACTTATAAATAAAAAAGAAAAACTTTCATAAAATTTTATAAAAAAAATGAAGAGAAATCTTAATACAATAGAACATTTGATTTATGAAAGTTTCAAATACGAAGGCGGCGAACATTTTTTGCGTAAAAATTTAATAATATACAGAGGGAAACAGGATACCAAAGTTATAATGGAAACTTTACCCAGGAAATCGGTAGATGAAATAAATTCCCAATCTGTAAAAAAATAATAACAACAATATTTATAATAAATTAATAAGGACTAAAGTTGATAGCAATAGTTCTGTCCTTATTCAGTTCTAGTTCAGTTCTAATTCAGTTCTAGTTCAGTTCTAGTTCAGTTCTAGTTCAGTTTTAATTCAGTTCTAGTTCAGTTCTAGTTCAGTTTTAATTCAGTTCTAGTTCAGTTCTAGTTCAGTTCTAGTTCAGTTCTAGTTCAGTTCTAGTTCAGTTCTAGTTCAGTTCTAGTTCAGTTTGAGTTCAGTACTAGTTCAGTTCTAGTTCAATTCTAGTTCAGTTCTAGTTCAGTTCCAGTTCAGTTTTAGTTCTAGTTCAGTTCTAGTTCAGTTTTAATCCAGTTCTATTTCAGTTCTAGTTCAGTTCTAGTTCAGTTCTAGTTCAGTTCTAGTTCAGTTCTAGTTCAGTTCTAGTTCAGTTCTAGTTCAGTTCTAGTTCAGTTCTAGTTCAATTCTAGTTCAGTTCTAGTTCAGTTCCAGTTCAGTTTTAGTTCTAGTTCAGTTCTAGTTCAGTTTTAATCCAGTTCTATTTCAGTTCTAGTTCAGTTCTAGTTCAGTTTTAGTTCAGTTCTAGTTCAGTTCTAGTTCAATTCTAGTTCAGTTCTAGTTCAGTTCCAGTTCAGTTTTAGTTCTAGTTCAGTTCTAGTTCAGTTTTAATTCAGTTCTATTTCAGTTCTAGTTCAGTTCTAGTTCAGTTCTAGTTCAGTTTTAGTTCAGTTCTAGTTCAGTTCTAGTTCAGTTCTAGTTCAGTTCTAGTTTAGTTCTAGTTCAGTTCTAGTTCAGTTTTAATCCAGTTCTAATTCAGTTTTAGTTCTAGTTCAGTTTTAGTTCTAGTTCAGTTCTAGTTCAGTTCTAGTTCTGTTCTAGTTCCGTTCTAGTTCAGTTCTAGTTTAGTTCTAGTTCAATTCTAGTTCAATTCTAGTTCAGTTCTAGTTCAGTTCAAGTTCAGTTCTAGTTCAGTTCTATTTCAGTTCTAGTTCAGTTCTAGTTCAGTTCTAGTTCAGTTCTAGTTCAGTTCTAGTTCAGTTCTAGTTCAGTTCTAGTTCAGTTCTAGTTCAGATCTAGTTCAGTTCTAGTTCAGTTCTAGTTCAGTTCTAGTTCAGTTCTAGTTCAGTTCTAGTTCAGTTCTAGTTCTGTTCTAGTTCCGTTCTAGTTCTGTTTTAGTTCTGTTCTAGTTCCGTTCTAGTTCCGTTCTAGTTCGGTTCTAGTTCCGTTCTAGTTCTGTTTTAGTTCTGTTCTAGTTCCGTTCTAGTTCCGTTCTAGTTCCGTTCTAGTTCCGTTCTAGTTCTGTTCTAGTTCTGTTCTAGGTCCGTTCTAGTTCCGTTTTAGTTCCGTTCTAGTTCTGTTCTAGTTCTGTTCTAGTTCTGTTCTAGTTCTGTTCTAGTTCTGTTCTAGTTCTGTTCTAGTTCTGTTCTAGTTCTGTTCTAGTTCTGTTCTAGTTCTGTTCTAGTTCTGTTCTAGTTCTGTTCTAGTTCTGTTCTAGTTCTGTTCTAGTTCTGTTCTAGTTCTGTTCTAGTTCTGTTCTAGTTCTGTTCTAGTTCTGTTCTAGTTCTGTTCTAGTTCAGTTCTAGTTCTGTTCTAGTTCTGTTCTAGTTCTGTTCCAGTTCTGTTCTAGTTCTGTTCTAGTTCTGTTCTAGTTCAGTTCTAGTTCAGTTCTAGAACAGAACTATTTCAGTTCTAGTTCAGTTCTAGTTCAGTTCTAGTTCAGTTCTAGTTCTAGTTCAGTTCTAGTTCAGTTCTAGTTCAGTTCGAGTTCAGTTTTAGTTGAGTTCAAGTTCAGTACTAGTTCAGTTCTAGTTCTGTTCTGTTCTAGTCCAGGTCCCAGTCTTATGTCTCCACTATTAGTCCACTTCAAAACACTTTTAAACTTCAACTTACCAAAATACTCATGTAAAACGAACAATGAAATGAGATATAAAGCTAAACTGAATAATTCGGCCAGCACCATTAGTCTGAAAAGGAAGAAATATTAATTTTACAAGATAAAATATATTAAAAGTAAAGCGGACATAATATTAATAATTGATTTCTTACCTGTGCCATGTTCTCACTGTCAGTGCCACCATTATCAATTCGGTCATAATCAAAGCGGTAAAACTAATCGCCACTATATGTATAAATTCATCTTCGAAGAGTATTAAAGCTCCATACATTATAACACCACCCTGATAGATACTGATTAAGACCCATATAAAGAATGTCTTATACGATAAACTGCGACCCTTTGACAAATCTTTATAGAGTTCAGGATACGTAACCGCCGTAGAAGAGTCAATATCTTGATCCAAAACCAAAGAAAATACCGGAAACATAGTGTATAGTGTGGAATAACCAACCATAAGGAAACCTTGGTATAAGGCCACAGAACTTAAATAGAAAACAGCCGAGAAAACTGCCTGTAAAGTAGTTATGATCAAACCACGATGTATGACAAATTGTGAGAGAGCAGCGGAACGTTTGTACGAGCGTCGGCCATGAACCAGCAATAATTTGGCTATGTGAGAGAATTGAGGTATACTGAAATCACCCGCCAAGGAGGCTTGGCGACCCTCACGTCCTTCAATACCCACACCAGCATCAGCTTGTTGAATCATGCTGACATCATTGCCACCATCACCAATGGCACATGTTCGTTTGCCGGTATGTTTTTGTATCAATTGTACAACTTGAGCTTTCTGTGTGGGACTGCAACGACAACAGACCACTGCTGGGCAAGCGGTGGCTAATTCTAAGAATTCCAAGCGATAATATTGCAGACAAACTTCTAGGGACTCGCCGGAAATAACTAAAGCATGACCTTGTTTGCGGCGGAATTGATTTAGTTCCAAATGAGCATCGGTACGGGTTTTTACGGGTCTCAGGACATGAAGGCCCTGATTGCGACCAATTAGTTGGGAAGATTTAGCAATACAACAAGCTGTCTCCAATTTATCACCCGTTAACATCCAGACACGTACACCGGCATTGCGTAAAAGTTCAAGTGTGGGTCGTACGCCGTCTTGGAGACGATCTTCAACGCCTGGAAAGGGAATTCAAAGAGATCATTATAATAACTGGAACTGAAATAGAACTGAACTAGACATTAAAAAACTTACCTGTCAAACACAATAGCTCCATTTCCCTTTCCAAAGACTCCACTGCCGCAGCCACTTTTGCCGGTCTATCCGAGTGTGAAGCATTGGCCGCCGAGTAACGTGTTTCAAAATCATTATATTGCTCTTCGGTTAAAACTTTTTTCGCCACAACCAGAGTTCTCAAACCCTCACGAGCCATATTGCCAGATTCTTCTGTTAACCAATCATTATATTGCACTATAGAAGACATAACCACATCGGCACCTTTTAGATAGAAAACAATTTCGCCTGTCTGTGAATCTTTAACAATAATACCCATACGTTTGCTTTCACTGGTGAAAGGGAACAGTTTGAGTATTTGAAAATGCAGTAAATTATCATCATGACGATGATCACGCAACTGCAAAGTCATGGAGCTGATGTCACGAGCTATTAGAGTCAAACCCACTTGTTCGGTCCATTTGACGAGAGCAATCTCATCGGGCGAAGAGGCCTGATATTGATGTTCATTTGCTGAGGCCACTTCCATATTTATCACAGATTTTGTGGGTGAATTAGAGCCACCAGCCGAAGAGGTAAAGGTTGATGAAGTCGATACCGAACGGTTGTCATCTTCATCGGTTACTGGGGTAACATTATGACATAAGGCTAAAGCCTTAACTGCCTCCCATTCACGCCAACCTTCCGGCCTACGCATACGATTGCCATAGAGGCTGGTTTTTGAAGTAGCATCTGTGTTATTCGCTTTTCCCAATATAGTGGGTGCCAAAGAGCTTATTATTTCGGTAACATGATGAAAGGTATCATTGTCATGTGAAACAATACCCAAATGAACCTTTTTAAACACCATTTCATTTTGCGTTAAAGTTCCTGTTTTGTCGGTTAAAACATATGAAATTCTGCCCAATTCCTCGGGTATTGTTGTGGAACGCACCACTGTGCCTTGTATTTCAGGATCATTTTGCATTTGCCAGGAATAGAACGCTTTGCCCATATCTAAATTTACTCTCAAACTAATGGGTATAATATAAGAAAACAATAAAACAAAACGGAACATATAGCGGTACCAAGGACCACTGAAACCTTTTAACATCATCATAACCAAAGATAAACCCAAGACGGCACAGAAAAGAACCTTAAAAAGAAAAAAATAATTACACAAACCACTTAAAAAATGTGGAATTAAACCTACTTTAGTTAAACCATTAATTTCCATATCCAATAGACCCACTTTGGATCTGGGTTGTGAATTATTCATAACACTGCGTGTTTCACAGCCAGTATAAATAACAATGCCAGTGGCAGTACCAGCAGCAACTACAGTATTGGCCCACAAAGTATTTTCAACATTTAAACCTGTCTCCTCACTGCCATCGGTCATGGAGAAAGTGCCTATGAAGGAGTGTATATCATTTTGTGGTTTTTCTATATAAACACTGGCATCAATGTTAAATAAATCTGAATCCTTGTTGAGTTTTTGAGTAGAGGGCACGGCCAGACGGAGTTTCCAATCAGTCTCACCTAGAAAATAATAGAAAAAAGCAAATATTTTAATGAAAATATAAATTATTGTTCAGTTGTACTTTAGTTCTAGTTCAGTTCCAGTTCAATTCTAGTTCAGTTCTAGTTCAGTTCTAGTTCAGTTCTAGTTCAGTTCTAGTTCAGTTCTAGTTCAGTTCTAGTTCAGTTCTAGTTCAGTTCTAGTTCTGTTCTAGTTCAGTTCTAGTTCAGTTCTAGTTCATTTCTAGTTCAGTTGTAGTTCAGTTCTAGTTCAGTTCTAGTTCAGTTCTAGTTCAGTTCTAGTTCAGTTCTAGTTCAGTTCTAGTTCAGTTCTAGTTCAGTTCTAGTTCAGTTCTAGTTCAGTTCAAGTTCAGTTCAAGTTCAGTTCTAGTTCAGTTCTAGTTCAGTTCTAGTTCAGTTCTAGTTCAGTTCTAGTTCAGTTCTAGTTCAGTTCTAGTTCAGTTCTAGTTCAGTTCTAGTTCAGTTCTATTTCAGTTCTAGTTCAGTTCTAATTCAGTTCCAGTTCAATTCTAGTTCAGTTCTAGTTCAATTCTAGTTCAGTTCTAGTTCAGTTCTAGTTCAGTTCTAGTTCAGTTCTAGTTCAGTCCTAGTTCAGTCCTAGTTCTGTTCTAGTTCTGTTCTAGTTCTGTTCTAGTTCTGTTCTAGTTCTGTTTAGTTCTGTTCTAGTTCTGTTCTAGTTCTGTTCTAGTTCTGTTCTAGTTCTGTTCTAGTTCTGTTCTAGTTCTGTTCTAGTTCTGTTCTAGTTCTGTTCTAGTTCTGTTCTAGTTCTGTTCTAGTTCTGTTCTAGTTCTGTTCTAGTTCTGTTCTAGTTCTGTTCTAGTTCTGTTCTAGTTCTGTTCTAGTTCTGTTCTAGTTCTAGTTTGTTCTAGTTCTGTTCTAGTTCTGTTCTAGTTCTGTTCTAGTTCTGTTCTAGTTCTGTTCTAGTTCTGTTCTGTTCTAGTTCTGTTCTAGTTCTGTTCTAGTTCTGTTCTAGTTCTGTTCTAGTTCTGTTCTAGTTCTAGTTTGTTCTAGTTCTGTTCTAGTTCTGTTCTAGTTCTGTTCTAGTTCTGTTCTAGTTCTGTTCTAATTCTGTTCTAGTTCTGTTCTAGTTCTGTTCTAGTTCTGTTCTAGTTCTGTTCTAGTTCTGTTCTAGTTCTGTTCTAGTTCTGTTCTAGTTCTGTTCTAGTTCTGTTCTAGTTCTGTTCTAGTTCTGTTCTAGTTCTGTTCTATTTCTTTTCTAGTTCTGTTCTAGTTCTGTTCTAATTCTTTTCTAGTTCAGTTCTAGTTTAGTTCTAGTTCAGTTTTAGTTTGGTTCTCGTTTATGTTTAATTCTATTATATATTTTCAAACTCACCATCCAATTGATCGGTACGCACAAAAACCGAACCACTCTTATCACTAGTTCTTATCAAAATCAAATCAGCCGGTACTCGTTCATTTTTCTCCACAATAATAATATCACCAACTTTAATTTTCGATGACGGTACCATTTCATAACCTCTCGATTCCGATACTATAAGACGTTTATATTTTTGAGAATTCACCTCACGATCACGCTGATGACGACGATAATCATCGATGGCCTCTCGACATATAGTGACGGTAAGAACAAAACCCAACGGACCCCAATAGGTGTAGGGATAACCAATGCGTATATCGGGTATAAATTGTGACAGAGCCATTAAGAGAAAATATAAATTCAAAAAGAAACGAAACTGTTCGAAAAGGACCAAAGGCAGGAACGTTATGAAATTGTACTTTTGATTGCGTATCTCGTTCGGTGGGAATTTTTCGGTTGTGGCACGTCCCAAATGAACGGTACGAGCGCGTAGCTCACGGGCCGAAAACCATTTGCGCCAACAACTAGAAAAGGAGAAAAGAAACAAATGAAAAATATGTTAAATAAAATTTAATGAGAAAAGTTCTTTTAGAAATGTATAAATTAAAGTTTTTTGTTTGATAACCCTTGGTCTTTGTTTCTTAATTTTTTATTGCGTTATATTTATTTACTTTTATTGCTACTGAGTTCGCTGCCAATTTTGGCTGCCAACTAATTTTAGTTTTAAATTTTAAACATATGCCTTTTAGCCTACAAAAAAATATGAATTACTTGCATCAGGTGACCCTGAATGTAAAATATGCCAGATTTGCATTGCATACAAATGGAACAAATAATAACCTTGCAAGTCCTTTATAGAGACAATTTAAAAAGGGGGTTAAGTTACATCAAGTATAAAGCAACAATTTTATAAATAAAACAATAAATTGTTATGGGAAGATAAATAGAGGTCGCTATTTCGGGAATTATTGAGCTGGCACTTAACTAGAACGGCACTTGAATAGAACAACAGAACTAGAACAGAACTAGAACAGAACTAGAACAGAACTAGAACAGAACTAGAACTGAACTAGAACTGAGTTAGAACTGAACTAGAACAGAACTAGAACTGAGCTAGAACTGAACTAGAACTGAACTAGAACTGAACTAGAACTGGACTAGAACTGAACTAGAACTGAACTAGAACTGAACTAAAACTGAACTAGAACTGAACTAGAACTGAACTAGAACTAGAACTGAACTAGAACTGAACTAGAACTGAACTAGAACTGAACTAGAACTGAACTAGAACTGAACTAGAACTGAACTAAAACTGAACTATAACTGAACTGAACTGAACTAGAACAGAACTAGAACTAGAACTGAACTAGAACTGAACTAGAACTGAACTAGAACTGAACTAGAACTGAACTAGAACTGAACTAGAACTGAACTAGAACCGAACTAGAACTGAACTAGAACTGAACTAGAACTGAACTAGAACTGAACTAGAACTGAACTAGAACTGAAATAGAAGAACTGAAATAGAAGAACTGAACTAGAACTGAACTAGAACTAAACTAGAACTGAACTAGAACTGAAATAGAAGAACTGAAATAGAAGAACTGAACTAGAACTGAACTAGAACTGAACTAGAACTGAACTAGAACTGAACTAGAACTGAACTAGAACTGAACTAGAACTGAACTAGAACTGAACTAGAACTGAACTAGAACTGAACTAGAACTGAACTAGAACTGAACTAGAACTGAACTAGAACTGAACTAGAACTGAACTAGAACAGAACTAGAACTGAACTAGAACTGAACTAGAACTGAACTAGAACTGAACTAGAACTGAACTAGAACTGAACTAGAACTGAACTAGAACTGAACTAGAACTGAACTAGAACTGAACTAGAACTGAACTGAACTAGAACTGAACTAGAACTGTACTAGAACTGAACTAGAGCTGAACTAGAACTGATCTATAACTAGAACTAAAATTATTATTTAATTTCTCCAACTAATTTTGGTTATTTTTCATTGCGTAGATACTGGCAGACATAAGTAACTCAAAAACTGTGTTCCTGCAATGTTGTTGTTGTAACAATTCGTTGGCTCTTTACTGAAGAAAAAACTTTCGCTGAATAAAGCTGTCGCTGGGTTGACAATATTTGGCCGAGTATGACTCGAGTTGTTCCGCAGCGAATTTTCAATTGTCTGCGTTCACTCTGACAATTGAAGAAGCTTTTGCTCCTATATCCAAATTTTTAGTATTTTGTTGGTTTAAACTAATTTTATGAAGAAATTCCCGTAGAGGAGCATTTTTCAAATTTTATATTTAAGGCACTTCATTCTTTGTAACATTAAGGGTTAAACCGATTATGTACTACGTTTTAATTTTCTAACAAAGGACACTTTTGTCTTTAAAACACTCCTTGAATTTCACGAAAAACCACCCTAAAATACATACACTTTACCTTATTTCGCTATTAAAGTAATTTTCATAAATTCCAGAACATTTCTTTAAAAAACTTTATAATTCTACATAAATTTAAAATATTTTTTTATAAAAAAAAATCAATAAATAATAATTATTGGAACACAAAGTCGTTCTAAATTAAATTTCATAGAGGGGTTAAAAAATGGAGGTCAAAACAAAGAAAAACAAAAACAACAACAGATGATTACAAACTTAATTACTTAAAAACACGCAATAGGGAAAAAAGAAACAAAACTATAAATTAAAGTAAAAAAGAAAAGCAAAAAACTTTAAAAAATGTAATTAAAAATTATTAAAATTTATGCAAACACTAACAATAACAATAAAATGACAAAAATCAAATGCAAAAAAACCCACACAAAACAACAATAATAATAAATAAATAAAAATACAGACATTTTAACAAAAAAGTCAAAGGGGGTTTTTTTCACTCTCACACTCTGCTCAACACTCTACGTTGTTTTTGTGTATGTACTCCACACAAAACACTAACAACAACTACATACAATAAAATGACTTTTTATATCTTTTTTACAGCAACTCAATTATTAAGCCAAACATGATAAACACTTTACTTAAGAAAAAAATAATTTATATAAATAAATAATAATAAAAAAACTTGAAAATATGATTCACCTAAATAGGTACCACCGTCGTTTTGGTCGATTAATCAGGGGTATATTCTCACGGACTATGGGAGTCGTTGCAGAATTTTGTGATGAAACGTCATCCATATTCATTTTCGCCATGGAAAAAGTTTCAATTAATTCACACAATTTATTTGTTTTACGTTTTTTCCTTCAAAATTTTAATATTAAAGACTCTTGTTTAAAAGAATCTATGGATTTTTAAAATATTATTTCCAATTAATGCCACCACAACACAAAGGAAAGTTTTTTCTTGTTATTTTGCTTCGTCTTTGTCGTCGTCGTTTTTTTTTATTTTCTAACCAAGGGAATTTCTTTTAAGTTTTTCCTCTGTCTTAAATGTAATATAATTATACTTTAAAACATTTATTTTGCTCATAACTTTCTTTTTCTTTAATTGAAATAATTTATTTTATTATTCTTTAGCTTTTTTTATAATTAATTTCACCAAAAAACTTGCATAGTTTGTAATGTTTTTATACTTGAATAAAACTTCGTCTACAAAAATTTTTTTGCATTGATTTATGGGCATTACTTTTTTCAGTTTTCTCTCATTCTCTCTTTGTGTACAAAAAATCAATATAAACACAGGGTTGTTTCAAATAAAACAAGTGTTTGACAAGTGTTGCCACTTGTTTATATACAAGGCTACAAAACAAAGTTGCCATGTTAAAAAAGGGTGAAAAAATAACGTTTAAAAAAGATTTAAATGGAATTTCAAAAATATTTTATTAAAAATTTATAAAATAAAAACAAAATATTATATATTTCGGAAGTAATAATCAAAAAATTTAAAAAATAATTATATTCTAAATGAATTGCAATTAAAAACATAGTGTTTGTAAAAAACTTAAACATTTCTGTTTAGTTTTAAAGTTTTAGTTTTAAAGAATTTATTTAACAGATTCCTTGAAAAATTTAAAAATTTTGCAGCGATTTTTTTTACATTCAAAATTTTAATTTTAAGGAGTCAATTATCATGTGCAATATTTTAGTTCATTATTAGTTTTATTACGCTAAAGATTTTTTCAGTTAATTTCTGAAATATTTAAGGAATATCTTGTTTTATACCTAAAAATCAGGAAATATTTGATTCTAAAAAAAAGTTTATATTTTTTTAATTTCATATAGTAAGACATTCATGGGCTTTAAATATTAAGCCTTAAACAAATTAACAACCTCTCGCTAATCAAATAAGCAGCAAAATACCAAAATAAACAAAGAGAAAAACATGCTAATAATAAAAAAATAAAACAGAATACAAATAAAAGTGTATATACAAAAGTATGTATGTATATATGTGTAAATAAAAGAAAAAAGTAAAGGTAAATAGCAAAAGTGTAGTACAAACAAAAATAGAATAAATTGTAGAAAAAAAACTATTTTATATGAAATAAATAATAAGATCAAAGTTAAGAAAAAATTAAAAGTCTAAAGAAAAAAAAAAAAACAAAAGAAACATATGAACTAATATAAACTTATGAAAAAGAAATACCCTAGATAATAAAGAAAATTTAAAATAAGAAACATAATTATAGTAATTGTGTAAGGGAAAAGGTAATTTCTTGTGGTTGCATTACTTTTATGTATTTAATTTTAAGAAAGATCACAATTTATCGTTTAAAATTCCACTATTTTGTAGAAAATGTAAACAAACTTAAGCTAAAAAGTGCTGCCAAGTTCTTAAAACTTAACATAAATGTAAACAAGTAACCTACTGCTTCCGTACCTTACTGCTTTTGCCATAGACTAGACTATAGGCTAGACTATAGGCTAGACTATAGACTAGACTATAGACTAGACTATAGACTAGACTATAGACTAGACTATAGACTAGACTATAGACTAGACTATAGACTAGACTATAGACTAGACTATAGACTGGACTATAGACTGGACTATAGACTAGACTATAGACTGGACTATAGACTAGACTATAGACTGGACTATAGACTAGACTATAGACTAGACTATAGACTAGACTATAGACTAGACTATAGACTAGACTATAGACTAGACTATAGACTAGACTATAGACTAGTCTATAGACTAGACTATAGACTAGACTATAGACTAGACTATAGACTAGACTATAGACTAGTCTATAGACTAGACTATAGACTAGACTATAGACTAGACTATAGACTAGACTATAGACTAGACTATAGACTAGACTATAGACTAGACTATAGACTAGACTATAGACTAGACTATAGACTAGACTATAGACTAGACTATAGACTAGACTATAGACTAGACTATAGACTAGACTATAGACTAGACTATAGACTAGACTATAGACTAGACTATAGACTAGACTATAGACTAGACTATAGACTAGACTATAGACTAGACTATAGACTAGACTATAGACTAGACTATAGACTAGACTATAGACTAGACTATAGACTAGACTATAGACTAGACTATAGACTAGACTATAGACTAGACTATAGACTAGACTATAGACTAGACTATAGACTAGACTATAGACTAGACTTAGACTAGACTATAGACTAGACTATAGACTAGACTATAGACTAGACTATAGACTAGACTATAGACTAGACTATAGACTAGACTATAGACTAGACTATAGACTAGACTATAGACTAGACTATAGACTAGACTATAGACTAGACTATAGACTAGACTATAGACTAGACTATAGACTAGACTATAGACTAGACTATAGACTAGACTATAGACTAGACTATAGACTAGACTATAGACTAGACTTTAGACTAGACTTTAGACTAGACTATAGACTAGACTATAGACTAGACTATAGACTAGACTATAGACTAGACTATAGACTAGACTATAGACTAGACTATAGACTAGACTATAGACTAGACTATAGACTAGACTATAGACTAGACTACAGACTAGACTATAGACTAGACTATAGACTAGTCTACAGACTAGACTATAGACTAGACTATAGACTAGACTATAGACTAGACTATAGACTAGACTATAGACTAGACTATAGACTAGACTATAGACTAGACTATAGACTAGACTATAGACTAGACTATAGACTAGACTATAGACTAGACTATAGACTAGACTATAGACTAGACTATAGACTAGACTATAGACTAGACTATAGACTAGACTATAGACTAGACTATAGACTAGACTATAGACTAGACTATAGACTAGACTATAGACTAGACTATAGACTAGACTATAGACTAGACTATAGACTAGACTATAGACTAGACTATAGACTAGACTATATACGACTAGACTATAGACTAGACTATAGACTAGACTATAGACTAGACTATAGACTAGACTATAGACTAGACTATAGACTAGACTATAGACTAGACTATAGACTAGACTATAGACTAGACTATAGACTAGACTATAGACTAGACTATAGACTAGACTATAGACTAGACTATAGACTAGACTATAGACTAGACTATAGACTAGACTATAGACTAGACTATAGACTAGACTATAGACTAGACTATAGACTAGACTATAGACTAGACTATAGACTAGACTATAGACTAGACTATAGACTAGACTATAGACTAGACTATAGACTAGACTATAGACTAGACTATAGACTAGACTATAGACTAGACTATAGACTAGACTATAGACTAGACTATAGACTAGACTATAGACTAGACTATAGACTAGACTATAGACTAGACTATAGACTAGACTATAGACTAGACTATAGACTAGACTATAGACTAGACTATAGACTAGACTATAGACTAGACTATAGACTAGACTATAGACTAGACTATAGACTAGACTATAGACTAGACTATAGACTAGACTATAGACTAGACTATAGACTAGACTATAGACTAGACTATAGACTAGACTATAGACTAGACTATAGACTAGACTATAGACTAGACTATAGACTAACTATAGACTAGACTATAGACTAGACTATAGACTAGACTATAGACTAGACTATAGACTAGACTATAGACTAGACTATAGACTAGACTATAGACTAGACTATAGACTAGACTATAGACTAGACTATAGACTAGACTATAGACTAGACTATAGACTAGACTATAGACTAGACTATAGACTAGACTATAGACTAGACTATAGACTAGACTATAGACTAGACTATAGACTAGACTATAGACTAGACTATAGACTAGACTATAGACTAGACTATAGACTAGACTATAGACTAGACTATAGACTAGACTAAGATAGACTATAGACTATAGACACTATAGACTAGACTATAGACAAGACTATAGACTAGACTATAGACAAGACTATAGACTAGACTATAGACTAGACTATAGACTAGACTGTAGACTAGACTATAGACTAGACTATAGACTAGACTATAGACTAGACTATAGACTAGACTATAGACTAGACTATAGACGACTATAGACTAGACTATAGACTAGACTATAGACTAGACTATAGACTAGACTATAGACTAGACTATAGACTAGACTATAGACTAGACTATAGACTAGACTATAGACTAGACTATAGACTAGACTATAGACTAGACTATAGACTAGACTATAGACTAGACTATAGACTAGACTATAGACTAGACTATAGACTAGACTATAGACTAGACTATAGACTAGACTATAGACTAGACTATAGACTAGACTATAGACTAGACTAGACTAGACTATAGACTAGACTATAGACTAGACTATAGACTAGACTATAGACTAGACTATAGACTAGACTATAGACTAGACTATAGACTAGGCTATAGACTAGACTATAGACTAGACTATAGACTAGACTATAGACTAGACTATAGACTAGACTATAGACTAGACTATAGACTAGACTATAGACTAGACTATAGACTAGACTATAGACTAGACTATAGACTAGACTATAGACTAGACTATAGACTAGACTATAGACTAGACTATAGACTAGACTATAGACTAGACTATAGACTAGACTATAGACTAGACTATAGACTAGACTATAGACTAGACTATAGACTAGACTATAGATAGACTATAGACTAGACTATAGACTAGACTATAGACTAGACTATAGACTAGACTATAGACTAGACTATAGACTAGACTATAGACTAGACTATAGACTAGACTATAGACTAGACTATAGACTAGACTATAGACTAGACTATAGACTAGACTATAGACTAGACTATAGACTAGACTATAGACTAGACTATAGACTAGACTATAGACTAGACTATAGACTAGACTATAGACTAGACTATAGACTAGACTATAGACTAGACTATAGACTAGACTATAGACTAGACTATAGACTAGACTATAGACTAGACTATAGACTAGACTATAGACTAGACTATAGACTAGACTATAGACTAGACTATAGACTAGACTATAAACTAGACTATAGACTAGACTATAAACTAGACTATAGACTAGACTATAGACTAGACTATAGACTAAGACTATAGACTAGACTATAGACTAGACTATAGACTAGACTATAGACTAGACTATAGACTAGACTATAGACTAGACTATAGACTAGACTATAGACTAGACTATAGACTGGATTATAGACTAGACTATAAACTAAACTATAAACTAGGTTATAGACTATGCATACAATAAACTAGTTTTTTGCAAAAAATAAACATTAGTTTTTAAAGGTGATACCAAGTTTGAAGAAAGTAGCACAAACGTGAGTAAACATTAAATTTACAGTTATAAATTAAAAACGACTTAAAGAGAAAATCAAAAAATATATATAAAACAAATCCTGGCAAAAAGTGCTGCCAAGTTTGTAAAAGTAATAAAAATTACAACAGTAATATGATTAAATAATGTCAAGCTTTTTTCACCTAAAAACTGTCAGATTATTTAAAAAAACCATATTCAACGAAATTATGTTTTCCCTTAACCAATATTTAAATTTAATTCACTCTCTAACATGTAATGTGCACAGCGCATACATGTGTTTGCATGTCACTATATTGTTAATATGTTTTCTAGTCATGTTATTGTTTGGTTGGCAATGAGATAAAAAGGGCTGTAGGGTGGGGAGAGCTGAAGAGGGGACACCGGGGAGGTGGTACCAGCTAACCTAATGTTTGTTAAGATTATAGACAAAGTGGTGGTATAAAATAAAAGTTTTATATAGTACAATATATAGTATTGTTGTAGTATTTAATTTTTATGAGGTAGCTGCTATGTTTGCATATCAATGAATATGGTGTTAATTGTATGGGCATATTGTTTACCTACATTTTTTCTAAAGAATTTATTACATTTTTACAATATTTCACTAATAAAACTAAGACAACCATTTGGTTAAAGCAAAATTGTTTAGATGATCATAACAAATAAAGAAATTTTTGTGAAAAGGGTAAAAAAAACAAAAATTAAGAGAAATTTAAATAGTTGAAATATTTTCATAAATTTCGTATAATTCTGAAAAATAATTAATATTTTTAGCACGTTTTTTTTGTGTATTCGTGATTTATTTCAATAATTATAGATAATTAGTTTGAGGTATTAAGTTTTAAACAGAATTTTTAATTGTTCTTACTAAATGCCAATTTGTCTAATATTTTTAATTTAAAATTTTCATTTTCATGATGACACACTTGAGTTGTCAAAACTTTTAGGAACTTTTTAACGAAAATTTAAAAATTTTTGTATTTTTTTTAAAACAAAAAATTTTTAAGAAAACAAAAATATAAACAATGTTTAAAAACAACAAAAATAAATTTTATTTTTCTTTAGCAAAAATTTGAAAAAAAGTATTTTGCGTCATACTTTTTGTTTATTTAAAGAATTTTATTTACTTTTTTTTTGCCAAATTAATTTGATTTGTCTACACAGTTAGCTTTTGATGTGACAATAATATAAATTTTGAATATGGAAAAAATATTAAACAAAAATTCAAGAAAAAAAAAAGTATTCAGGTACAGACAATCGTAACCTACTTTCAATATTTATATGTATATATTCTGTGGGAGTGACTCATACGATACTCCAAACACAAAAATAAAAGTAAAACTTTTGAAAACATTACTAAGCCAAGAGTTTGAGTTATAGATTTCCGTGTTAAAATGAAATGATTTAATAAAACAAAGACTTCTTTTATAAAAAACATTCCAAACCAAGTCATTCAACCTTTCATCATATAAAAGTTAAACACAAATTAGCATTATTTAAATGTTTATGAATCACAAAAGAACTTGCTTTAGTAATATGCTAATTAACGGTTATTTACCATAACTAAGCAAAACCTTTAATCCTTTAAAAAGAAAAAAACTTGTTTTTATTTTGCTTGATTTTTTCAAATCTCACAAAAATTTGAATTCAAAAACCATAAAAAATTAAGAAATTGTTAATTTGTCCACTAAAACTATGATTTTTAATATTGAAAATGTTGATTACCTATTTAATTTCTTTAAAATTTATTAGGTTAAATGATTAAAAATCCTTTATTTGGGATTTTAACTCACATTCTAGCGATTTTTATATCACCAGCACATTTGACATCACAATTTCTATAATAACGGGAAAATGTATCTTTGTAGAGGTTGCCATACTAACAAAAATTCCATAAAATCATAAAACTTTTAAAATTCCAGTTTGTCTAGTTCAGTTCTAGTTCGGTTCTAGTTCAGTTCTAGTTCAGTCTAGTTCAGTTCTAGTTCAGTTCTAGTTCAGTTCTAGTTCAGTTCTAGTTCAGTTCTAGTTCAGTTCTAGTTCAGTTCTAGTTCAGTTCTAGTTCAGTAGTTCTAGTTCAGTTCTAGTTCAGTTCTAGTTCAGTTCTAGTTCAGTTCTAGTTCAGTTCTAGTTCAGTTTAGTTCAGTTCTAGTTCAGTTCTAGTTCAGTTCTAGTTCAGTTCTAGTCAGTTCTAGTTCAGTTCTAGTTCAGTTCTAGTTCAGTTCTAGTTCAGTTCTAGTTCAGTTCTAGTTCAGTTCTAGTTCAGTTCTAGTTCAGTTCTAGTTCAGTTCTAGTTCAGTTCTAGTTCAGTTCTAGTTCAGTTCTAGTTCAGTTCTAGTTCAGTCTAGTTCAGTTCTAGTTCAGTTCTAGTTCAGTCTATTCAGTTCTAGTTCAGTTCTAGTTCAGTTCTAGTTCAGTTCTAGTTCAGTTCTAGTTCAGTTCTAGTTCAGTTCTAGTTCCGTTCTAGTTCAGTTCTAGTTCAGTTTCTAGTTCAGTTCTAGTTCAGTTCTAGTTCAGTTCTAGTTCATTCTAGTTCAGTTCTAGTTCAAGTTCTAGTTCAGTTCTAGTTCAGTTCTAGTTCAGTTCTAGTTCAGTTCTAGTTCAGTTCTAGCTTCAGTTCTAGTTCAGTTCTAGTTCAGTTCTAGTTCAGTTCTAGTTCAGTTTCTAGTTCAGTTCTAGTTCAGTTCTAGTTCAGTTCTAGTCAGTTCTAGTTCAGTTCTAGTTCAGTTCTAGTTCAGTTCAGTTCTAGTTCAGTTCTAGTTCAGTTCTAGTTCAGTTCTAGTTCAGTTCTAGTTCAGTTCTAGTTCAGTTCTAGTTCAGTCTAGTTCAGTTCTAGTTCAGTTATAGTCACTTCTAGTTCAGTTCTAGTTCAGTTCTAGTTCAGTTCTAGTTCAGTTCTAGTTCAGTTCTAGTTCAGTTCTAGTTCAGTTCTAGTTCAGTTCTAGTTCAGTTCTAGTTAGTTCTAGTTCAGTTCTAGTTCAGTTCTAGTTTCAGTTCTAGTTCAGTTTCTAGTCAGTTCTAGTTCAGTTCTAGTTCCGTTCTAGTTCAGTTCTAGTTCAGTTCTAGTTCAGTTCTAGTTCAGTTCTAGTTCAGTTCTAGTTTCTAGTTCAGTAGTTCAGTTCTAGTTCAGTTCTAGTTCAGTTCTAGTTCAGTTCTAGTTCAGTTCTAGTTCAGTTCTAGTTCAGTTCTAGTTCAGTTCTAGTTCAGTTCTAGTTCAGTTCTAGTTCAGTTCTAGTTCAGTTCTAGTTCAGTTCTAGAGTTCTAGTTCAGTTCTAGTTCAGTTCTAGTTCAGTTCTAGTTCAGTTCTAGTTCAGTTCTAGTTCAGTTCTAGTTCAGTTCTAGTTCAGCTCTAGTTCAGTTCTAGTTCAGTTCTAGTTCAGTTCTAGTTCAGTTCTAGTTCAGTTCTAGTTCAGATCTAGTTCTGTTCTAGTTCAGTTCTAGTTCAGTTCTAGTTCTAATTCAGTAACACAAAAAAATTAATTTCTTTGAAACTCCTTCAATTTATTACTGTCTCTATACTGATAACGTTGTTGTCTGTCAAATGTCATGGCAATAAGTAAGTTGTTACAAAGTTTCAAAATTATCTTTTGTTTTTGTTTATGTATGTTTTAACAAAATAAAATTCAACTAAAACAACAACAATTTCTATCTTCATTAAATTGTATTTATTGTTGGTAGTTTCTTTCTATTAAACTGAAACTAGAGCTTAAAAAACATGTAACGCATGGAAAATTTTCAAATGCACACACGAAAAAAGGGCTTTGCAAGTACTATAAGTTACTGCTTCATTATTATCATCCCAACCTACCACCCATATATCTAGTTTATTATACGTTTTCTCTCTCTCTCTCTAGTTACTTTTATGACAAAAGTGGATTGTTGGGTGGTGTTTGTTACCTAGAAAACTTTCTATTTAAACTGACAGAAGATAAAAACAGAAAATAATAATAACAAAGAAAAAACTATATATACCTACGTGAAGGCAACAAGTTGTTGCATTTTTAACCTCCATTAATGAAGGTTGTCGTCATCTAATTGTCATGAATACACAGCACACATGACAGACAAGTAAGTAGCATGAGCAATGTATGCGAGAATAAAAAGAAGATATTGATAATAAATAATTGCATGTATTGTACACAAATGGAGGATGGGAACCATTTAGTGGTGTATATCCTACGCCCTATACACCCTCTTATAAGGTGAGGTTAAGTGTTTTTTGTTTCACTTTTATTTTATAGATTTCAGTTATATTATTACTATTTATAAGAGGAATTTAAACATGGCCAGAGGGTGTAGGATGTAAATGGATTCAATTTAATGTCAATTAAATTAAATTTGTGACTTTTGACTTTAAAAGAGAATTTACCCCCTCATTTTATAAAACGAAACGACAAACGTTCAAAAAAAATTGTATGGAAAAAAATTCAAATTTTCAAAAAATTTCCCAGTATTCTTCATACAAATTTTTTACGTTAACGAGAGTTTAGTTTTATAAAATGAGGGGGTTACTTAAAATATTGAGAAAATTATAGTTTGAATAGTAATTATTTTGAAAAAATAGTCTAGTTCTCAGTTCTAGTTCGTTCTAGTTCAGTTCTAGTTCAGTTCTAGTTCAGTTCTAGTTCAGTTCTAGTTCAGTTCTAGTTCAGTTCTAGTTCAGTTCTAGTTCAGTTCTAGTTCAGTTCTAGTTCAGTTCTAGTTCAGTTCTAGTTCAGTTCTAGTTCAGTTCTAGTTCAGTTCTAGTTCAGTTCTAGTTCAGTTCTAGTTCAGTTCAGTTCTAGTTCAGTTCTAGTTCAGTTCAGTTCTAGTTCAGTTCTAGTTCAGTTCTAGTTCAGTTCTAGTTCAGTTCTAGTTCAGTTCTAGTTCAGTTCTAGTTCAGTTCTAGTTCAGTTCTAGTTCAGTTCTAGTTCAGTTCTAGTTCAGTTCTAGTTCAGTTCTAGTTCAGTTCTAGTTCAGTTCTAGTTCAGTTCTAGTTCAGTTCTAGTTCTAGTTCAGTTCTAGTTCAGTTCTAGTTCAGTTCTAGTTCAGTTCTAGTTCAGTTCTAGTTCAGTTCTAGTTCAGTTCTAGTTCAGTTCTAGTTCAGTTCTAGTTCAGTTCTAGTTCAGTTCTAGTTCAGTTCTAGTTCAGTTCTAGTTCAGTTCTAGTTCAGTTCTAGTTCAGTTCTAGTTCAGTTCTAGTTCAGTTCTAGTTCAGTTCTAGTTCAGTTCTAGTTCAGTTCTAGTTCAGTTCTAGTTCAGTTCTAGTTCAGTTCTAGTTCAGTTCTAGTTCAGTTTCTAGTTCAGTTCTAGTTCAGTTCTAGTTCAGTTCTAGTTCAGTTCTAGTTCAGTTCTAGTTCAGTTCTAGTTCAGTTCTAGTTCAGTTCTAGTTCAGTTCTAGTTCAGTTCTAGTTCAGTTCTAGTTCAGTTCTAGTTCAGTTCTAGTTCAGTTCTAGTTCAGTTCTAGTTCAGTTCTAGTTCAGTTCTAGTTCAGTTCTAGTTCAGTTCTAGTTCAGTTTCGTTCAGTTCTAGTTCAGTTCTAGTTCAGTTCTAGTTCAGTTCTAGTTCAGTTCTAGTTCAGTTCTAGTTCAGTTCTAGTTCAGTTCTAGTTCAGTTCTAGTTCAGTTCTAGTTCAGTTCTAGTTCAGTTCTAGTTCAGTTCTAGTTCAGTTCTAGTTCAGTTCTAGTTCAGTTCTAGTTCAGTTCTAGTTCAGTTCTAGTTCAGTTCTAGTTCTAGTTCAGTTCTAGTTCAGTTCTAGTTCAGTTCTAGTTCAGTTCTAGTTCAGTTCTAGTTCAGGTCTAGTTCTAGTTCAGTTCTAGTTCAGTTCTAGTTCAGTTCTAGTTTAGTTCTAGTTCAGTTCTAGTTCAGTTCTAGTTCAGTTCTAGTTCAGGTCTAGTTCAGTTCAGTTCTAGTTCAGTTCTAGTTCAGTTCTAGTTCAGTTCTAGTTCAGTTCTAGTTCAGTTCTAGTTCAGTTCTAGTTCAGTTCTAGTTCAGTTCTAGTTCAGTTCTAGTTCAGTTCTAATTCAGTTCCAGTTCAGTTCTAGTTCAGTTCTAGTTCAGTTCAGTTCTAGTTCAGTTCTAGTTCAGTTCTAGTTCAGTTCTAGTTCAGTTCTAGTTCAGTTCTAGTTCAGTTCTAGTTCAGTTCTAGTTCAGTTCTAGTTCAGTTCTAGTTCAGTTCTAGTTCAGTTCTAGTTCAGTTCTAGTTCAGTTCTAGTTCAGTTCTAGTTCAGTTCTAGTTCAGTTCTAGTTCAGTTCTAGTTCAGTTCTAGTTCAGTTCTAGTTCAGTTCTAGTTCAGTTCTAGTTCAGTTCTAGTTCAGTTCTAGTTCAGTTCAGTTCAGTTCAGTTCTAGTTCAGTTCTAGTTCAGTTCTAGTTCAGTTCTAGTTCAGTTCTAGTTCAGTTCTAGTTCAGTTCTAGTTCAGTTCTAGTTCAGTTCTAGTTCAGTTCTAGTTCAGTTCTAGTTCAGTTCTAGTTCAGTTCTAGTTCAGTTCTAGTTCAGTTCTAGTTCAGTTCTAGTTCAGTTCTAGTTCAGTTCTAGTTCAGTTCTAGTTCAGTTCTAGTTCAGTTCTAGTTCAGTTCTAGTTCAGTTCTAGTTCAGTTCTAGTTCAGTTCTAGTTCAGTTCTAGTTCAGTTCTAGTTCAGTTCTAGTTCAGTTCTAGTTCAGTTCTAGTTCAGTTCTAGTTCAGTTCTAGTTCAGTTCTAGTTCAGTTCTAGTTCAGTTCTAGTCTATACTTTAGTTAGTTAGACTATTTTCGATAAAAAGTCGATTGTTCGAAATATGTTTAATAAAACATGACTTCTTTAACAATCTGGCAACCCTCTAGCTGAAAATAAATCGCTGCTTTAATAACATTGTTGTCCAACTTTTAAGAATTAAGTTAAATTACTATTTTAGTACAATTTTTGATAAAACTGACAACAAATTTCAATTTTCTATTTAATAGACAAAACAAATCCAAGTACATGTGTTCTTCTTCTTTTAAACGATTTTTCAATAATACAATTTTGTTTTGTTTTTTACCTTAAATGTTTAAATTGGTCTGTTTTCTGTCAGTCCGATGTGTCTGACTAAGTGGCGTGAATTTTTTTTTAAATTCAGACATAAAATTTAAAGAAATAAACCAAAATTGCTATAGTTTAATTTATTGATTTTTAAAAGACAATTCTTATTTCTTAAATTTTGTGTTTGTCTTTGTTTTTATGTCTGTCTGGCTGCTTATTTAAAGAAAAAGAAAATAGTTATATTGTATATTTTTTGTTTTTATTTTATTCGTCTTTTTCGCCATAAAAGAGGGATTTTAATTAGTTAAATATTTGAACTTTTTTCTAGACTAGTTTTAGCAAAGAGTTTATTAGTCTTTTGAATTTTTTTTTGTAAAATATACATATGTTTGTGTAAAGATAACATTACTTTATGGTACTGTCTATGAGTTTGAATGGGATTTAATTTTTCGATCCTATTTTTAAATAGTATTTTTACATGTTCGAAAAACATTTGTTTGGAAAATTTATAGATTATTTTTATTTCAAATATATTTTTTGTCTGTTTTTTTTTTTGTTAGAAAGTTTTCTAGTTTTTGTTGTTCTGGTGTCTGTTTTAATTTTCAATATATACAAGACATGAAATACGTGCGTTGTCTCTTGAAAAGCAATTTTGCAACATTTGTTTCTTTTCTAAAAATGTTCTTAATATTCTTTTGTATTTTGTTTCTTAATGTTTTAAATACATATAGTATTTTTGATCTATTTAGATATATCATTATTTAGATTTTCCATAATTATCATTTCAAAGACCCATTAAGATTCTTTTAAATAAAGCCGACTTTTTTACAAAGATCTCCACTTTTACTTAAAACTAAGAGAAATTTTTTCCCTGGTCCATAAATGTCTTCATAAAGATCATGAAATCAAAGCTATTTCCGTTTTATATATATATATATATAATATATATATATATATATATATATATATATATATATATATATATATAGTTCAGTTCTAGTTTAGTTGTAGTTCAGTTCTAGTCAGTTCAGTTCTAGTTCAAGTTCAGTTCTAGTTCAGTTCTAGTTCAGTTCTAGTTCAGTTCTAGTTCAGTTCTAGTTCAGTTCTAGTTCAGTTCTAGTTCAGTTCTAGTTCAGTATCTAGTTCGTTCTAGTTCAGTTCTAGTTCAGTTCTAGTTCAGTTCTATTCCGTTCTAGTCAGTTCTAGTTCAGTTCTAGTTCAGTTCTAGTTCAGTTCTAGTTCAGTTCTAGTCAGTCTAGTTCAGTTCTAGTTCAGTTCTAGTTCAGTTTCTAGTTCAGTTCTAGTTCAGTTCTAGTTCAGTTCTAGTTCAGTTCTAGTTCATTTCTAGTTCAGTTCTAGTTCAGTTCTAGTTCAGTTCTAGTTCAGTTCTAGTTCAGTTCTAGTTCAGTTCTAGTTCAGTTCTAGTTCAGTTCTAGTTCAGTTCTAGTTCAGTTCTAGTTCAGTTCTAGTTCAGTTCTAGTTCAGTTCTAGTTCAGTTCTAGTTTCAGTTCTAGTTCAGTTCTAGTTCAGTTCTAGTTCAGTTCTAGTTCAGTTCTAGTTCAGTTCTAGTTCAGTTTCTAGTTCAGTTCTAGTTCAGTTCTAGTTCAGTTTAGTTCAGTTCTAGTTCAGTTCTAGTTCAGTTCTAGTTCAGTTCTAGTTCAGTTCTAGTTCAGTTTCTAGTTCAGTTCTAGTTCAGTTCTAGTTCAGTTCTAGTTCAGTTCTAGTTTCAGTTCTAGTTCAGTTCTAGTTCAGTTCTAGTTCAGTTCTAGTTCAGTTCTAGTTCAGTTCTAGTTCAGTTCTAGTTTCAGTTCTAGTTCTAGTTCAGTTCTAGTTCAGTTCTAGTTCAGTTCTAGTTCAGTTCTAGTTCAGTTCTAGTTCAGTCTAGTTCTAGTTCAGTTCTAGTTCAGTTCTAGTTCAGTTCAGTAGTTAGTTTCTTAGTTCAGTAGTTCTAGTTTAGTTCTAGTTAGTTCAGTTCTAGTTCAGTTCTAGTTCAGTTCTAGTTCAGTCTAGTTCAGTTTCTAGTTCAGTTCTAGTTCAGTTCTCGTTCAGTTCTAGTTCAGTTCTTCTAGTTTCAGTTCTAGTTCAGTTCTAGTTCAGTTCTAGTTCAGTTCTAGTTCAGTTCTAGTTCAGTTCCAGTTCAGTTCTAGTTCAGTTCTAGTTCAGTTCTCAGTTTCTAGTTCAGTTCTAGTTCAGTTCTAGTTCAGTTCTAGTTCAGTTCTAGTTCAGTTCTAGTTCAGTTCTAGTTCAGTTCTAGTTCAGTTTCTAGTTCAGTTCTAGTTCAGTTCTAGTTCAGTTCTAGTTCAGTTCTAGTTCAGTTCTAGTTCAGTTCTAGTTCAGTTCTAGTTCAGTTTCTAGTTCAGTTCTAGTTCATTCTAGTTCAGTTCTAGTTCAGTTCTAGTTCAGTTCGAGTTCAGTTTCTAGTTCAGTTCTAGTTCAGTTCTAGTTCAGTTCTAGTTCAGTTCTAGTTCAGTTCTAGTCAGTTCTAGTTCAGTTTCTACTTCAGTTCTAGTTTCAGTTCTAGTTCAGTTCTAGTTCAGTTCTAGTTCAGTTCTAGTTCAGTTCTAGTTCAGTTCTAGTTCAGTTCTAGTTCAGTTTCTAGTTCAGTTCTAGTTCAGTTCTAGTTCAGTTCTAGTTCAGTTCTAGTTCAGTTCTAGTTCAGTTCTAGTTCAGTTCTAGTTCGTTCTAGTTCAGTTCTAGTTCAGTTTTCTAGTTCAGTTCTAGTTCAGTTCTAGTTCTTCTAGTTCAGTTCTAGTTCAGTTCTTCAGTTCTAGTTCAGTTCTAGTTCAGTTCTAGTTCAGTTCTAGTCTATACTTTAGTTAGTTAGACTATTTTCGATAAAAAGTCGATTGTTCGAAATATGTTTAATAAAACATGACTTCTTTAACAATCTGGCAACCCTCTAGCTGAAAATAAATCGCTGCTTTAATAACATTGTTGTCCAACTTTTAAGAATTAAGTTAAATTACTATTTTAGTACAATTTTTGATAAAACTGACAACAAATTTCAATTTTCTATTTAATAGACAAAACAAATCCAAGTACATGTGTTCTTCTTCTTTTAAACGATTTTTCAATAATACAATTTTGTTTTGTTTTTTACCTTAAATGTTTAAATTGGTCTGTTTTCTGTCAGTCCGATGTGTCTGACTAAGTGGCGTGAATTTTTTTTTAAATTCAGACATAAAATTTAAAGAAATAAACCAAAATTGCTATAGTTTAATTTATTGATTTTTAAAAGACAATTCTTATTTCTTAAATTTTGTGTTTGTCTTTGTTTTTATGTCTGTCTGGCTGCTTATTTAAAGAAAAAGAAAATAGTTATATTGTATATTTTTTGTTTTTATTTTATTCGTCTTTTTCGCCATAAAAGAGGGATTTTAATTAGTTAAATATTTGAACTTTTTTCTAGACTAGTTTTAGCAAAGAGTTTATTAGTCTTTTGAATTTTTTTTTGTAAAATATACATATGTTTGTGTAAAGATAACATTACTTTATGGTACTGTCTATGAGTTTGAATGGGATTTAATTTTTCGATCCTATTTTTAAATAGTATTTTTACATGTTCGAAAAACATTTGTTTGGAAAATTTATAGATTATTTTTATTTCAAATATATTTTTTGTCTGTTTTTTTTTTTGTTAGAAAGTTTTCTAGTTTTTGTTGTTCTGGTGTCTGTTTTAATTTTCAATATATACAAGACATGAAATACGTGCGTTGTCTCTTGAAAAGCAATTTTGCAACATTTGTTTCTTTTCTAAAAATGTTCTTAATATTCTTTTGTATTTTTGTTTCTTAATGTTTTAAATACATATAGTATTTTGATCTATTTAGATATATCCTTATTTAGATTTTCCATAATTATCATTTCAAAGACCCATTAAGATTCTTTTAAATAAAGCCGACTTTTTTACAAAGATCTCCACTTTTACTAAAACTAAGAGAAATTTTTTCCCTGGTCCATAAATGTCTTCATAAAGATCATGAAATCAAAGCTATTTCCGTTTTATATATATATATATATATATATATATATATATATATATATATATATATATATATATATATATAGTTCAGTTCTAGTTTAGTTGTAGTTCAGTTCTAGTTCTAGTTCAGTCTAGTTCAAGTTCAGTTCTAGTCAGTTCTAGTTCAGTTCTAGTCAGTTCTAGTTCAGTTCTAGTTCAGTTCTAGTTCAGTTCTAGTTCAGTTCTAGTTCAGTTCTAGTTCAGTTCTAGTTCTAGTTCAGTTCTAGTTCAGTTCTAGTTCAGTTCTAGTTCAGTTCTAGTTCAGTTCTAGTTCAGTTCTAGTTCAGTTCTAGTTCAGTTCTAGTTCAGTTCTAGTTTCAGTTCTAGTTCAGTTCTAGTTCAGTTCTAGTTCAGTTCTAGTTCAGTTCTAGTTCAGTTCTAGTTCAGTTCTAGTTCAGTTCTAGTTCAGTTCTAGTTCAGTTCTAGTTCAGTTCTAGTTCAGTTCTAGTTCAGTTCTAGTTCAGTTCTAGTTCAGTTCTAGTTCAGTTCTAGTTCAGTTCTAGTTCAGTTCTAGTTCAGTTCTAGTCTATACTTTAGTTAGTTAGACTATTTTCGATAAAAAGTCGATTGTTCGAAATATGTTTAATAAAACATGACTTCTTTAACAATCTGGCAACCCTCTAGCTGAAAATAAATCGCTGCTTTAATAACATTGTTGTCCAACTTTTAAGAATTAAGTTAAATTACTATTTTAGTACAATTTTTGATAAAACTGACAACAAATTTCAATTTTCTATTAATAGACAAAACAAATCCAAGTACATGTGTTCTTCTTCTTTTAAACGATTTTTCAATAATACAATTTTGTTTTGTTTTTTACCTTAAATGTTTAAATTGGTCTGTTTTCTGTCAGTCCGATGTGTCTGACTAAGTGGCGTGAATTTTTTTTTAAATTCAGACATAAAATTTAAAGAAATAAACCAAAATTGCTATAGTTTAATTTATTGATTTTTAAAAGACAATTCTTATTTCTTAAATTTTGTGTTTGTCTTTGTTTTTATGTCTGTCTGGCTGCTTATTTAAAGAAAAAGAAAATAGTTATATTGTATATTTTTTGTTTTTATTTTATTCGTCTTTTTCGCCATAAAAGAGGGATTTTAATTAGTTAAATATTTGAACTTTTTTCTAGACTAGTTTTAGCAAAGAGTTTATTAGTCTTTTGAATTTTTTTTGTAAAATATACATATGTTTGTGTAAAGATAACATTACTTTATGGTACTGTCTATGAGTTTGAATGGGATTTAATTTTTCGATCCTATTTTTAAATAGTATTTTTACATGTTCGAAAAACATTTGTTTGGAAAATTTATAGATTATTTTTATTTCAAATATATTTTTGTCTGTTTTTTTTTTTGTTAGAAAGTTTTCTAGTTTTTGTTGTTCTGGTGTCTGTTTTAATTTTCAATATATACAAGACATGAAATACGTGCGTTGTCTCTTGAAAAGCAATTTTGCAACATTTGTTTCTTTTCTAAAAATGTTCTTAATATTCTTTTGTATTTTGTTTCTTAATGTTTTAAATACATATAGTATTTTTGATCTATTTAGATATATCATTATTTAGATTTTCCATAATTATCATTTCAAAGACCCATTAAGATTCTTTTAAATAAAGCCGACTTTTTTACAAAGATCTCCACTTTTACTTAAAACTAAGAGAAATTTTTTCCCTGGTCCATAAATGTCTTCATAAAGATCATGAAATCAAAGCTATTTCCGTTTTATATATATATATATATATATATATATATATATATATATATATATATATATATATATATATATATATATATATATATATATATATATATATATATATATATATATATATATATATATATTAGATATTAGATATATAGAATATGTATATTAAATAATATGCCTTCCAAAGACCTTTCCAATGCTTTAACCACAAAATTTCAATGAGATATATAAAAATCGTTTCCTTTTTACTAATCTGAACACATTTTCTATTTTCGCTTCCATTTATATCATAAATACTTTTCCAAATTGTATGTAAATTGTATGTTTATTGGACAAAAGTAATACCACCCAATTTTTTATTATATACATTTTCTTGTTCCATTTAGTTATAGGTACAAGTACTTTGTTAATGACTCAAACCTTTACCGCACCTTTGTAGAGAAATATAAATTATAGTTAAATACAATAATTTGAGTCATACTTCTTTGCATAACTAGAAAAAATAGCAAAGTATGGGTGTTACTATTATTTGCCTAGGATTATTATATAAGTAATTAGGATATAATCACCCCTATCGCCAAAAGAAGTGAAATTTTTGTTACCTCGAAGGGAAAAATTACTATCGTAAACTTGTTTGTGAACAATTCATTCACAATAGTTGATTTTGTATGCAACAGCTGTTCAAAGTTTACAAAATTCCATCAACAAATTAAGACAAGACTTTATACTTTAGACCATATACTAAACTAGAATATACTATACTTTAGACCATAGTCCACACTAGACTGTAGTCCAGGCTAAAGAATATAATACAGTACAATCTACAGTCTTGACTAAATTCTAGACTATAAACTATATGCAACTATAATGTAACCATCACAAATAAGTGAGAATTAGGGTTCTATAAATCGACTTTCGAATAATCGAACAATCGACTTTTTGTCGAAAAAGGTCGAAAAGTCGAAGTCGACTATTTTGTTCCAAAAAAGTCGATAACTCGACTATCGTCTATAAAAAAATTCGAAAAGTCGACCTTGTAAATAAAAGTCGAAAAAAGTCGATAAGTCGAAAAAAGTCGAAGAAAGTCGAAAAAAGTCGAAAAGTCGGAAAAAGTCGAAAAGAGTCGAAAATTTTAAAAAAGTGGAACAGAGGTCAAAAACTCTAAAATAGTCGGAAAAACTCGAAAAAAGTAAAAAAATAGTCGAAATAAATCGAAAATAGTCAAAAAGTCGTAAAAAATCAAAAAGTCGAAAAGTCGGAAAAAGTCAAAAAGTCGGAAAAAGTCGAAAAAAGTCGAAAAGTCGAAAAAAGTCGAAAAAAGTCGAAAAGTCGAAAAGTCGGAAAAAGTCGAAAAGTCGAACATTTATAAAATACTAAAAGTCTAAAAGTCGACTTTTAAATAAATGAAAAATCGACTTTTCATAAAATGGAAAAAGTCGAAAGGTCGAAAAGTCGACTTTTAACTAAATGCAAAAAGTCGAAAAGTCGACTTTTCGTTTCAACTATAGAACCCTAGTGAGTATACTAATGACAAATTTGACAGTTGTAAGGCTCCCATCATTTTTTGAAATGATTCAAAGAACAAGAAAGTTTCATTAGATTAGGGAAATATTTTTATGTAAAAAGATTAAAAAACAGCTGTTTCCATTCCCTTAGTGTAAACACAAAAATATAAATCATACTAATTTTATTCTCACTTTAAAAATACAAATGGAATTTCACTTGTATCATAGTCTAAAGGCACTTTTAAAAACGTTGACTATTTTCGACAAAAAGTCGATTGTTAAATGTTCAAAAGTCGTTTTAGAGAACCTTAATCCACTTTATTAATTTTCAGTTTTACAACACCTCCTCCTTGCCTGATCCTTTTCCCAAATAAATTTTCTACTTTGTAATTATAGCTTTGATTACTTTAGAGGGCGTTTAATAAGGCTGCCTTTTGTTTAAACCCACACAAATATTCCAAGTTTTATTTTTTTACAAATAAATAAAATTAAAATATTTTCCGTAGCTGGTAATGGAGGTGGCAGTGGTGGTTTAGAATTTACCATAGAGAGTTTTTTTTAAATGATTTTAATTTTATACTAAATATAATATTAGTTGCTGGTTTTGTTTTAAGCCACGAGCTTATAAAAAATTTAAAAATAGCTATTATTTTTTTCCTTTTGAAATAAACTATTTATATTACAATAAAAAATTTTAAACATTTGTTTCATTTTGTATTTTCTTAAATTGTAAAAAATAAAATGATTTTCATATTTTTTCAATGGCAATGATCAGATCATTTTTGAATAGATATTTCAATGTTTATTTACAAAGCATTGACGCGTATTATTTAATAGTTTGATAAATGTTTATTGTGGTAATAAAAATATTTAATTTATTAGAATTTGAACTATACATTCAAAAGAATTAATGGAATTTTAATTATTGAAAAACACAAAGAATTTAAATAAATTAAATTTTTTTACAAAAAGTACTGATTGTGGATCAAACCCAACAATAATAATCAAACTAAAAACTTAATAGTATGTATATTAAACTCTACATTAGACTAGACTATAGACTTTAGAATAGACTATTGAATAGACTATAAACTAGACTATAGACTAGACTAGACTATAGAATAGACTATAGACTAGACTATAGACTAGACTATAGACTAGACTATAGACTAGACTATAGACTAGACTATAGACTAGATTATAGACTAGACTATAGACTAGACTATAGACTAGACTATAGACTAGACTATAGACTAGACTGTAGACTAGACTATAGACTAGACTATAGACTAGACTAGACTATAGACTATAGGCTAGACTATAGACTAGACTATAGACTAGACTATAGACTAGACCAGCGGTTCCCACAGATTTTTACTTCGCGGACCCCTTGAGGAACTTATTTAATTTCGCGGACCCCCATACATATTTTGATATCTTATTGTTCTAAATAATTGTCCATCCGAAAATTGACCTAGTTCATTAATCCCTAGGTCTAATAAATGTAGAGATGTCATATCTATAAAATATTCCCGTACATTGAGAATATATAATATTTCAGATAGGTTTTCAATTGCATGTTTTGAAGATAGAATGACTTCTTTGTTGATATGTTAACATGATGTTTAATTTTATGATCGTGAGATCTTTCATGTTCATTTTTCTTCAAGGTAGCGAAAAGGTTTCTTTATCAAAAATTGTCACATGTGCTTAAGGAGTCACGTTTCAAAAATTTGTTGCGATTGCAAAGGGTGAACTGAGTAAGTGAGCTAAGTTTTCGAGAAAATAATATAAGAAAGTTGGACTTCTTCTATGTTGTTGCGGAATGCGTTATCCGCATAATATATGATTTGAACTCTTTGTTAAAGTACTGTGAATTTGGAACTTAAATTTGAATTTTAAAATACCAACGAATTATTTTACTTCATGGTTTTTGGCTACATATTTACGCGAAACGCTATGGATTTTCTGATGTTAATTTAATAATATGTATTGGTCGACAAAATCAAGTTAAAATCTGTGTATCACGTCGGATTGGAATATTTATAAAGAGATGCATAAAGAGTCTTCTCAATCTGTCACTTAAATCTGTAATAAGCTTGTCTTTGAATTGAACTTCATACTCCGGAATACCAGTATCCCTAATTTAATTGTAAGGCAGAGTATTATTTGTCTGAAATAAAAACCATTATTTCAGTACATATACAGGAAATAAAAATTACAAATCACGCAGTACTTTACTTTATAAAAGTTATACAATAAATTTGTAGGGCCTAGCTTCTTCCTGATAAACAACCGAAAAAATAAAATTCAAAAAGTCACCAAAAAATTTGGGATTATTGCACAAAAAATGGAGATATTTGTACATACATATAAAAGCAGAATATTGTTTATTCATGGTTTTTTTTCGTTCGTCTTCGCGGACCCCCTAGGATTTTACTACGGACCACTAGGGGTCCGCGGACCCCCATTTGGGAACCGTTGGACTAGACTATAGACTAGACTATAGACTAGACTATAGACTAGACTATAGACTAGACTATAGACTAGACTATAGACTAGACTATAGACTAGACTATAGACTAGACTATAGACTAGACTATAGACTAGACTATAGAATAGACTATAGCCTAGACTATAGACTAGACTATAGACTAGACTATACACTAGACTACAGACTAGACTATAGACTAGACTATAGACTAGACTAGAGACTCGACTACAGACTAGACTATAGACTAGACTATAGACTAGACTATAGACTAGACTATAGACTAGACTATAGACTAGACTATGGACTAGACTATAGACTAGACTATAGACTAGACTATAGACTAGACTATAGACTAGACTATAGACTAGACTATAGACTAGACTATAGACTAGACTATAGACTAGACTATAGACTAGACTATAGACTAGACTATAGACTAGACTATAGACTAGACTATAGACTAGACTATAGACTAGACTATAGACTAGACTATAGACTAGACTATAGACTAGACTATAGACTAGACTATAGACTAGACTATAGACTAGACTATAGACTAGACTATAGACTAGACTATAGACTAGACTATAGACTAGACTATAGACTAGACTATAGACTAGACTATAGACTAGACTATAGACTAGACTATAGACTAGACTATAGACTAGACTATAGACTAGACTATAGACTAGACTATAGACTAGACTATAGACTAGACTATAGACTAGACTATAGACTAGACTATAGACTAGACTATAGACTAGACTATAGACTAGACTATAGACTAGACTATAGACTAGACTATAGACTAGACTATAGACTAGACTATAGACTAGACTATAGACTAGACTATAGACTAGACTATAGACTAGACTATAGACTAGACTATAGACTAGACTATAGACTAGACTATAGACTAGACTATAGACTAGACTATAGACTAGACTATAGACTAGACTATAGACTAGACTATAGACTAGACTATAGACTAGACTATAGACTAGACTAGACTATAGACTAGACTATAGACTAGACTATAGACTAGACTATAGACCAGACTATAGACTAGACTATAGACTAGACTATAGACTAGACTATAGACTAGACTATAGACTAGACTATAGACTAGACTATAGACTAGACTATAGACTAGACTATAGACTAGACTATAGACTAGACTATAGACTAGACTATAGACTAGACTATAGACTAGACTATAGACTAGACTATAGACTAGACTATAGACTAGACTATAGACTAGACTATAGACTAGACTATAGACTAGACTATAGACTAGACTATAGACTAGACTATAGACTAGACTATAGACTAGACTATAGACTAGACTATAGGACTAGACTATAGACTAGACTATAGACTAGACTATAGACTAGACTATAGACTAGACTATAGACTAGACTATAGACAGACTAGACTAGTATAGACTAGACTATAGACTAGACTATAGGACTAGACTATAGACTAGACTATAGACTAGACTATAGACTAGACTATAGACTAGACTATAGACTAGACTATAGACTAGACTATAGACTAGACTATAGACTAGACTATAGACTAGACTATAGACTAGACTATAGACTAGACTATAGACTAGACTATAGACTAGACTATAGACTAGACTATAGACTAGACTATAGACTAGACTATAGACTAGACTATAGACTAGACTATAGACTAGACTATAGACTAGACTATAGACTAGACTATAGACTAGACTATAGACTAGACTATAGACTAGACTATAGACTAGACTATAGACTAGACTATAGACTAGACTATAGACTAGACTATAGACTAGACTATAGACTAGACTATAGACTAGACTATAGACTAGACTATAGACTAGACTATAGACTAGACTATAGACCAGACTATAGACTAGACTATAGACTAGACTATAGACTAGACTATAGACTAGATTTTAGACTAGACTATAGACTATAGACTAGACTATAGACTAGACTATAGACTAGACTATAGACTAGACTATAGACTAGACTATAGACTAGACTATAGACTAGACTATAGACTAGACTATAGACTAGACTATAGACTAGACTATAGACTAGACTATAGACTAGACTATAGACTAGACTATAGACTAGACTATAGACTAGACTATAGACTAGACTATAGACTAGACTATAGACTAGACTATAGACTAGACTATAGACTAGACTATAGACTAGACTATAGACTAGACTATAGACTAGACTATAGACTAGACTATAGACTAGACTATAGACTAGACTATAGACTAGACTATAGACTAGACTATAGACTAGACTATAGACCAGACTATAGACTAGACTATAGACTAGACTATAGACTAGACTATAGACTAGACTATGGAGTATCGACAAAACTATAGACTAGACCGTAGTCCAGACTATAGACTAGACCGTAGTCCAGACTATAGACTAGACCGTAGTCTAGACTATAGACTAGACCATAGTCTAGACTATAGACTGGACTACAGTCCAGACTATTGTCCAGACTGTAGAATAGACTGTAGACTATATTCCGTAGTCCAGTCTAGAGACTAGATTATAGTCCAGACTACAGACTAGACCATAGTCCAGACTATAGACTAGACCATAGTCCAGACTATAGACTGGACTATAGTCCAGGCTATAGACTAGACTATTGTCCAGACTGTAGAATATACTCTATAGACTATAGACTATATTCCGGACTATAGAATAGGCTAAAGTCCAAACTATAGACTAGACTACAGTCCAGTCTATTGGCTCTACCACAGTCCAGTCTATAGACTAGGCTACAGTCCAGACTATAGACTAAACTACATTCCAGACTATAGACTAGACTATAGACTAGATTATAGTCCAGACTATAGACTAGACTATAGACCAGACTATAGACTATACTATAGTCTAGACTATAAAATCACACAATACCAGACTATATAATTATAATTTCAATTACTTATTACAAAATTTGTTTATTACATAAAAAATACTTAATTTAATTAGTTTACATGTAACACTTCTTTTAAGCAATAAATAACAAATTAACTAAAAATGTAGTAAATTTCAAATAAATTGTATTATTGTTTTAAACAAATACGAAAATCATGAAACAGAATTTCATTAAAATGTTATAGTTTTAAACAAAATTTGTATTTATTTTTACCACAAATAAACAAAAATTACTCAAAAAAAGCAGAAACAATTTATAAATGTTAGAGTTTGGCGGTTTGAAAGCGTCACGCAAGACTTAGAAATAAATAACACACAAAAAAAAACGCTATAACGTAACTTGGTAACGACATACTACACAAACGTAATCAGTATGTGCAGTCAACGGTAGTTTTTTTTTAGATTTCTGTTTCTTATTTCTTGCTAAGTGTGTCCGTCCGTACGTGGATCTAACTTTTAGTATATTTTTTGTAGTTAAATATTTGTTGTTTTTTTTGAAAAGTTAGAAGTCAGATTGTTTCCATTGATTTTTTTTAAGTCATAAAATATGTTTTTGTATTTAGAAAAAAACATGTTTAGATTTTATTTTGTTTTTGTCTCAAAGAAATACTTAATTTTTTCTTTATTTAAATCTAACATATGTGTTTTTTTTTCTATAAATGTTTAATTTAAAAAAATGCTGATATGAGTTTTGGTTTTTTCTGTGTTTTTTTTCAACGTCTTGACCTTGAATATGTGTAAAGCTGTTATTTTTTTTTTTTTTAATTTAAAATTTTTTTTTTTTTTTTTGCATTTTAAGTGTTGAAAACTGGTATTTGATTTTTATTTCTGCTTCCAAAAACAATTAAATAAAACATTTGTTTGTGTCTTAAATACTTGTTGTATACAAATTGTATATGGAATTTTAAGCAAACGTCAATGGTTTCCAAGTAAAATCAATAAAATTGTATTAGAATTGGAAAAAAACTAAAGAAAAACAAATGCGTTTTTATGTAGAAAAGTATTAAAAACAATGATTTTTGTAGGGTAATTAAATTTGTTAAAAAAAATTATTGGAGCAAATCTTTTTTTTTTTAATAAATTTTGTTTTAATTAAAATCATAGTTTGGAATAAAGTCCAAACTATAATCTGAACTATAGTCAAGGCTAACTAGTCAAGAGTTCATACTGTAGTCTAGTCTATAGTCTGGACTAAAGTCTAGTCTATAGTCTAGACTATAGTCTAGTCTATAATCTGGACTATAGTCTAGTCAATAATCTGATCTATATTCTAGTGTATAATATGGGCTATAGTCTAGTCTATCGTCTGGATTATAGTCTAGTCTATAGTCTGGACTATAGTCTAGTCTATAGTCTGGACTATAGTCTAGTCTATAGTCTGGACTATAGTCTAGTCTATAGTCTGAACTATAGTCTAGTCTATAGTCTGAACTATAGTCTAGTCTATAGTCTGGACTATAATCTAGTCTATAGTCTGGATTATAGTCTAGTCTATAGTCTATTTCCTGGACTATACTCTGGACTATAGTCTAGTCTATAGCCTGGACTATAGTCTAGTCTATAGCCTGGACTATAGTCTAGTCTATAGTCTGGATTATAGCCTAATCTATACTCTGGACTATAGTCTCATCTATGGTCTGGACTATAGTCTCATCTATAGTCTGGACTTTAGTCTACTCTATAGTCTGGACTATAGTCTAGTCTATAGTCTGGACTATAGTCTAGTCTATAGTCTGGACTATAGTCTAGTCTATAATCTGGACTATAGTCTAGTCTATAGTCTGGACTATAGTCTAGTCTATAGTCTGGACTATAGTCTAGTCTATAATCTGGACTATAGTATAGTCTATAGTCTGGACTATAGTATAGTCTATAGTCTGGACTTTAGTCTACTCTATAGTCGGGACTATAATCTAGGCAATAGTCTGCACTTTAGTCTATAGTCTGGACTATAGTTTAGTCTATAGTCTGGACTATAGTTTAGTCTATAGTCTGGACTATAGTCTAGTCTATAGTCTGGTCTATAGTCTGGTCTATTGTCTAGTCTATAGTCTGGACTATAGTCTAGTCTATAGTCTGGACTATGGTAGGTAGGTAGTCTGGACTATATTCTAGTCTATAGTCTAGTCTATAGTCTGGATTATAGCCTAATCTATAGTCTGGACTATAGTCTAATCTATAGTCTGGACTTTAGTCTACTCTATAGTCGGGACTATAATCTAGGCTATAGTCTGCACTATAGTCTATAGTCTGCACTATAGTCTAGTCTATAGTCTGCACTATAGTTTAGTCTATAGTCTGGACTATAGTCTAGTCTATAGTCTGGACTATAGTCTAGTCTATAGTCTGGACTATAGTCTAGTATATAGTCCAGTCTATAGTCTGGACTATAGTCTGGACTAGTCTATAGTCTGGACTATAGTCTGGACTAGTCTATAGTCTGGACTAGTCTATAGTCTGGACTATAGTCTAGTCTATAGTCTGGACTATAGTCTAGTCTATAGTCTGGACTATAGTCTAGTGTATAGTCTGGACTATAGTCTAGTCTATAGTCAGGACTGTAGTCTAGTCTATAGTCTGGACTGTAGTCTAGTCTATAGTCTGGACTATAGTCTAGTCTATAGTCTGGACTATAGTCTAGTCTATAGTCTGGACTATAGTCTAGTCTATAGTCTGGACTATAGTCTAGTCTATAGTCTGGACTATGGTAGGTAGGTAGTCTGGACTATATTCTAGTCTATAGTCTAGTCTATAGTAGTAAACTATAGTCTAATCTATAGTCTGGACTTTAGTCGGGACTATAATCTAGGCTATAGTCTGCACTATAGTCTAGTCTATTCTATAGTCTGGACTATAGTCTAGTCTGTAGTCTGGACTATAGTCTAGTCTATAGTCTGGACTATAGTCTAGTCTATAGCCTATACTATAGTGAAGTCTATATTCTCGGCTATAGTCTTCTCTAAAGTCTAGAATCGCTGTAATATATTATTTACGTTCAGAAATATTTCACAGACATATACATTTCATTATCTATAATTTTTCTTTAATAATTTTCTTTTTAATATTTTTTATTTATTTTTACACGATTTTCTATAACTATAGACCCCTGAGTCATTATCACTTTTACATCATCTATTCTATTATTTTCTGCTCTGTTCGATTTACAAAAACAATAACAATAATTAATTTCCAGTAATGTAAATATATAGTAAATTCTTGACAAACTGAAAAAAACCGCAATACATTAAACTTTAAAATATTACCTGCAGTTAGTTGGGGGAAGTTCATTGGAAAATTGAAATGTCTGGCGTGTATGTGTGAAAATGTCAATTGACATTTAACAAATTAAATTTTGAGTGACCTCTAGTAAATGTGAAGAAATAAGTTGGCTTTTGTTATAATATATTAGATAATATTTTATTTGTTATTATATAGAAGAACAATAATTTGGCATTATTAAGTAACTGAAGAATAAAACACATTTTGCACATTTCCTTATGAGGATCATAGTGTTATGATGATTGTGTTACGTCCTCATTTGTCTTTTTATAATTGTCTGCTATATTCATATAATTTCCATGGTTCATATCCTTACAAGTGTCTAAAGTTTAATATTTGATAGAGGAAACGTTTAATGAAAACATTAATTTCCTAGAGATCTTAACGAGCGGAAATCCATGGTTCATATTCGTACAAAGTAGAGCTTTGCTAATGGACAAAATACCTTAAGGATTCCGGAATGGAAATGGTAAATGAAAACTGAAATTGGCTTGAGATATTCCTACAATATATCCAACTTCTTGTATATGAATATATTTAGAGAATTCCATACATAATTGAGTTATCTATACGGTTGCCGAGCCTTATTTATGCGGTTTTCTACTTTCTCTTTAGAGGTCCATTACATGATTCATATTCGTACAAGCAACTTTGCCTAAAGTTATTCGTTGATGCTAATATTTGGCCAGAATATCTTAAGATTTCCGGGGAGAAACAGTTAATGAAAACTAGTATCGTCTTGAGGTCTTATCGAGCTAACTTCCATGGTTCATATCTGTATAATATGACCAACTTTGTGCATCCGGATATATGTTGAGAATTCCACACGTTATTTATGCGGTTTTCTATGTTCTCTTAGAGGTCCATTTCGTGGTTAATATCGGTACAAATAACTTTGCCCAAAGTTGATCGTTGTTGCTAATATTTGGCCAGAATACCTTAAGAATTCCGGGATGAAACGGTTAATAAATACTAGCAATGCGTTGAGGTTTTTTCGAGCTGAATTCTATGATTCATATCCATACAATATATCCAACTTTGTGCATCTGGATACATGTTGAGAATTCCACACGCTTGTGGTGATTTTATCAATTATCTCGTCAAATAACAAGGGTGATTGTGGGCATCCTTGGCGACCTCTTACATTCCTATGTCCTTGTAGCGAAAAAGGGGGAGTCGAATGTCTTTAAAAAGTCAGATGCAAAGTTGAACTACATTCGACTGATTGTTTCGTAATTATCTGGTCAATATCAAAATTTGTTGGGATGTAAACCAGCTGATTTGTGGCGGTTATCAGATATATTCGTCATTATTTTATTCACCATACAAAGGGAAGTTATACCTTTCCTGGCCTCAGTTCAAAGAAAAACTTGTTAAAAGTAAACTTTTTTAAATTACTAATAAACCAGTTTTCAAATAATGAGTACTCATTACCGTTCACATTAATCTTCACAAAAAATTCACTAAATTCTACAGCAGCACATTAAGATTAGTTAAACTAAAATTTATTTTTATCAAAAGTTTATTTTTGAGGTCACTTCTTCTTGTATCAAACAAGGTTCACCTTTTAAAGTTCATTTATATTTAAACCAAAAAAATTGCTAAATGACTGATGATTTTCAAAGCATTTCAAAGCTATTGTGGTATAATAACAGAAATAAACACTTCAATACGCTAGAAAATTACTTCTAGAGCTAGTTTGAGATAAAAAAAAATAGTTTTAAATTAATTTAAGAGACGCCATAAACAATTTGAAAGTGTGTGAGATAGTATTTATTGAAGTAACAAAAATAGAAGTACTTTTTATAAATAAATATTTATTTTTATTTTCACTCAAACACTTTTATATTGTTTATTTTGCTATAAAATTAATTATGGCAAATCTAAGAATAATGTGTCTTATTTCACAATTGTTATCTATTTTTATTATTTATGTTACGATAAAAATAATATTAAAATAAGCACAATGTTGGAAACAAAACATTTTCACTTTTGAATACATTTCTTAGAATATTTCCCAGAAATTTTAGAAAAAAATAATAAACAGTAATATGAGGCATTTAAATAAGTGTTGAGTAAATAGTTTTTTTGCTACACGTTATTTTTTTTTCACAGTTGGCATAATTTTTGTATTAGGGGTATTCAGTATCAGTTGTATAAGGTGATATTTATTAGCATCACTGGTTAAGCTAACTTTTAAGAAAAACATATGGTAACTCTCTACAACTTTATATAATCTGGTAAAGATTAGGACTCTATAAATCGACTTTCGAATAATCGAACAATCGACTTTTTGTCGAAAAAAGTCGAAAAGTCGAAGTCGACTATTTTGTTCCAAAAAAGTCGATAACTCGACTATCGTCTATGAAAAAGGTCGAAAAGTCGACTTTGTAAATAAAAGTCGAAAAGTCAAAAAATCGGAAAGTCGAAAAAAGTCGAAAAGTCGAAAAAAGTTGAAAAGTCGAAAAAGTCGAAGAAAGTCGAAAAAAGTCGAAAAAAGTCGAAAAAAGTCGAAAAGAGTCAAAAATTTTAAAAAAATGGAAAAGAGGTCAAAAACTCTAAAATAGTCGGAAAAACTCGAAAAAAGTAAAAAAATAGTCGAAAAAAAGTCGAAATAAATCGAAAATAGTCAAAAAGTCGGAAAAAGTCGAAAAGTCGGAAAAAGTCGAAAAAAGTCGAAAAGTCGAAAAAAGTCGGAAAAGGTCGAAAAGTCGGAGAAAGTCGAAAAGTCGACCATTTATAAAATACTAAAAGTCGAAAAGTCGAGTTTTAAATAAATGAAAAAGGTCGAAAAATCGACTTTTCATAAAATGGAAAAAGTCGAAAGGTCGACTTTTAACTAAATGCAAAAAGTCGAAAAGTCGACTTTTCGTTTCAACTATAGAACCCTAGTAAAGATTAGTTGATTTAATTAGTGTTGCCAACTGTATTAATTCGAACGGATTACAGAATAAGCTTCTTTTTCAATTTAAACGTGTTTTAATCAAGTTACAAGCGATTTTAAGAGTTTGGCGATATTCTTAGGAAAAAAAGTGAGGTGAAAGATATAACTATCATAAAATATTACGACATGGTACGGCACAGCGTGGGATTTTATCTTCATTACTCTGGGTAATCGCGATTAATAACCTCCTAAAATAAAAATCTTAATTTAAACTAGAGAGACGATATTATAATATTACTAAGGGGAAGGATACAACTTATGGATTTATGGTGAAGTATTGAGGAAGCGCTAAATACGACTTTCGGCTGGACTCAACCCAGGGGGCTAAATTTCAAACCATGATATAGGAAATCTTTGCAAGAAAAACAAAAAAAGTCTTCTCATACTGAACACCGTTTCATGGACAGGATGATATAAACCTTATTATAAATAACATACAACGACTGTAGTGTGACATGTTCAAATAAAGCTGTGAATACATTGCGGAATACTCCTCCAAGAGACGGCTGAGGGTCTCTTATCTCTAGGCAATTTGACCAAAGTGGATTGCAGGGCACATTATCAAGGTGTTCTAGATACAAACAGCATATGTACTCGATTGAATACGGGCAACAGAATTTGAAGGGACGAATGAGACATTGGTGGCAAAAATGAGATCGTGTTCATGCGAAGTTTAAGAGCAAATATCTGCGGGAATCAGTTGGCTTTACCCTGGTAGACAAGAAGGGTCTAGGGATCGATAGTGAATGCCAATAAAACGGTGATATATTCCTGTCTTCATAATCACAATACTAACTTCTAGACGGAAATACGTGGAATCACGGAATGTGTAAAATGGTTTGGTTTATATATCACGTCCCTATAGCCAGTAGGTAATTAAGGGTTATATTAGCTGATAAGGTCAGTATGAGGGCCTTTACTAAAAAGCTTTCAGTTGAAAGTTCCGCAGCATATTTTAACCAGGCCACTCGGGGATAATAGGCAATGAAAAAGTGAATTTAATTGCTATAAAGGTAATGGGAGTTTGAGGACAGATTGGACAATTGCATTTGTATTAGGTATAATGGAAACCTTGACCACATGCTGGACATATATTAGGTGTTAAGACAAATCTTATTTTACGCGGTAGGAGTTTCCCAATTCCTGACAAAGACGATGAAAGACCTACAAGAACGACATTAATGGGGTAACCTAAAAAAGCGACTGCATACGAATAACCACCCAATTCAGTAGTATTCTTCCTGGTCCATGCTGATATGATTCGGGGGATTGTGTGGCGTTTATGTTAGTCAGCTTGGCATTATGCGGTAATTTAAAACCGCTATAGTGATGACATTTCTGCAAATGTCGTTCAAGGGATCCTACATATAGATTTCATTGAAGGAGCACAATGCACTGCCACCTACGTGTGAATCTTTTGTGCAGTCCGTTGGTTCACCACAATAGTTTCATTTCAGGCATGAAGTTGGTGAGAGATTGAAAATGTCTTTTGGGGTTAGTAAGAGAGAATCTGCAAAAATTCGTTATAGAGTTGCCTATAGTGAATTGACCCTGACCCTATAGACTGAGCCCTGTTCCCAATGGCGAACAAATTCAGATTTCAACAAAGAGTCACATTTAGCTTTGGCGTATTCTTGGAGAATACCTATGAAAAACTCAGGACCAATTAATTGGGGCGAGTGCCCCTATTTACTAGGCAGTCTGCCATTTCATTACCAGAGTGTCCCTCATGATCAAGTATCCTACATATAACTTCGTATGCTCTCCCGGTATAAACGGAGATCTTTCCTGACATGCTTCGCGAAAGCATTCTGCTGAGTAATATTAGAGTTAGGAAAACTTCTCCGCCAACATCCCAGGATGAACTGTTTAGTCAGCTTAACATTATGATCCAATGACAGGGATATGATCAAATGCTATTTCCTGACTAAAGCGGCTTCGGCAGTGGCTTGTAAACCCATACAGGGTTTTATAGTAGCTGAGGAGGTAAACAGACTGTAAAAAATGTTCCCCAAAATTTTAGGTTAATTCACATTTGGTATATCAACTCCAACTTAATTTAGGTTAATCTCCTTCATACAGGTTGATGAAAACTTCACTGGTGGTGGTTCACAGGTTACGTCCAGTGAAGAAAAGTGTGTACTTCTCCCAGATAAACATTCACCAATTATTTTTTAATAATTTTTAAAAATATGTATTAAATTTATACGTTCTTTTTAATTATTTTTTCTATTTCTGACGAAAAATTTATTTTTGATTAATACTCCAAAATTTTATTTTTTGATGAAAATATTAATACATTTTAATTTTTTTAGCATTTCTTTTCTATTAACAAGATTTTCAAATAAAAACTGTTAAAATTTATATATTTTTATAAAAACACTTTAATAGGTTCAGTTTAAGCTGCAACAAACACTACAGTGTTAACACTGTCAATTAATTACCACTTTTCTAACTTAGTTGTCAACACTTTACATTTGCAATGTTGCCAGAATGTAATTATGAGCTTTTCTAGCCAGTAAAAACTTAAAACTCCATATTGAGTTGTTAACAGTTTTTTGGATTTATTTATTCACACATGATTTTTTTAATTTAATTATTTTTTTAAATTTTATAGCTTTTTTTTTAAAAAAAAGTATGGCGTTTTTAATTTTATTATTTATTACGGAATATTTTGAAACAAACTTTCACTAAAATTTTTTGCATTAATAAATTTTATTTTTTTTTTTTTTTGTATTTTTTTATAAATTTAGTTTTTAAAACTTGTTATTTTTTTTTTGATTAATTAGCAGCTAATTTATTTGTATATATTATGTAGCACATAAGACACAAATTTGAAATTCTTAGGAATTTTATTAAATATTTTTTAAAACATTTAAAAAAAATATGCTTTTTTGCATAATTTTCACTCTCTTTGACAATATTTTTATTTAAAATAACATAATTTTCTTTTTAACACTCACCCACAAAAACACATTTTACACAGACTGCCAAAGGAACGTTTTTTACTTTTTCGACGATTTTTCTGATAGAAGACTGTCGTTGAACCATTCTCGGGATCTATGACCGTTTGCATTACCCCATTCGGGGAGGTAGTTGTGGTTATATTTGGTGGTTGTGTATCCATATTAGACATTTGTAACGAATCACTATAATGAAATGTACCCGACGCGGACGAATTACCGACACCCGACGAATCAACGGGAACGTTTGAATTTAGATTATAGGATTTAGAGGTGTTGGAACGAGCATATTTTGCGGCTTGAGCCGCATTATTAAGTTGCGATTGCGAGGCCGTTATGTTGGACGTTGTATTACCGGTTGCTGTTTGATTTGTGGCAAAACGTTCACGACTACGTTCATTTCTAAAACGTACCTGACCGTCACGCGCTAACGAGGAGGCGGTAGCACTACGTAAAAGTGATGATGTTGTTGATGATGGTGGTGTTTGTTTCGATTTGAAATTTAAATTAGACAATGACGACGACGAGGTAGAGTATTTTGATGTGCCGCCGACAACACCGAATAGTTGACTGAGAAAACTTGGTGCTTGATGAGTGTTATTGTGTTGTGAATAGCTGCTATAGCTGCCAAGACGAGAACGTTGCTGTTGTTGTTTTTGTAGTTGTGTGTTTGTTAGGTGCTGAAAGCCATCAGCCCCACTACCACCACCATTATGATGGCGTATGAGTAATTCAGTCTCTGAATCGGTATCATCAGACTCTCCGTCGAAATCTCTTAAAGGTAAATCAGTGCTAATAAGAGACATAGCTGCCAACTGCCAAGTAATTGTATTTAGTGATCAGTCTGACTGGTAAATAGGGGGTAAGGAGGGTGTTAATAACAAAAAAGAAGTACGTCGTTGTCTTTGGCTGATGACTAACTCTACTATGATGTGTTGTCTTTTGCCAATTTTACTAAAATGTTACTCCAACTCCTCAAAACAAAAAAACAAACTTTTCGTCACTTTTACTGAAAAAAAACGTCACCACAGATGTCTTTCTTATCTTTAGCCAACAGCACGTTGTTATTTTATTATTATTTAATAAAACGTTTAACAAACACCATAAATCTCTCGCTGATAATCATCCACTTCCAGCATTTAATACTTTTTTCCTGGTCAACGACCAAACACTTTGAACAACAAATTTTTATTTATTTTTTACTTTTTTCTCACTTCTAAAGTAAAATTTTTATTTATATTTTCTTTCCATTTTATTGTTATTGTAAATTTTTACTATTTGTTTATTTTATTTATTAATTTTCATTCAATTTTTCTCAATTTAATTCATAATTTAACATTTTTTTCACTCACACACACCTTGCAAACTAAATTTGTGTAGTAGCAACTGTCAAAAATATAAATACAAACAACAACAATTGTGCAAAAAAACCAGCTGTTTTGATTTGTTATTGTTGTTTTGTCGAAGGTGGAAAAGAGATGGTGCGTATGTGACAATGTGTGTGTAGAGGAATTTAGGTGACATCACAACAAAACAAAGTAATGCCAAGTTTTTTCTAATTAGTTACTAATAGAGATGCCAGATAAATAAGTACACTGTAAAAATATTGAAATAGAAAAATAATAAATATCAAAGAATTTCAAAAAAACAGTCAGTAAAATAACACATTCTTAAAAAACAGTTTTTGTATGGAAATTCTTAGTATAACAGTTTTCTTTGTAAAAAGACTTGTATAATTGTTTTGTTATTTAATTTTATGTTTTTACCTATAAGTGTGTATAGCTGATTTTTCAATAAAAACATTGGTGTATAGTTGATTTATCTATAGAAACATGTGTCTATAACAAATTTTTCTATACAAACATAACGTTTTATTCAAACCCCAGTTTTTATTTCAGAAAAAATACAAAATATTTTTGTAATATGGTTTTCTTCAGAAAAATCTGCTGCAATAGATTTTTAAATTAAACATTTTGCTTATATGTAACATTTTTTAACTATAGAAAATTCTATTTATAATAATTTTCCATAAAATATTTCAAAAAACCCTTTTATTTTAGTTTTATTTTAAGCTCAATCTGTTGCTCATTTATTAAACAAACAACTTGTTAGCACCCTTTGTTTAATAAAGAAAACTAAAAACTTGGTTGCACTTTTTTCTTATTAGAAAAAACAAAAGAATGCAAACGTAAACAGAACACCCTGTAATATACGCGCCTCCATCAACGTCAAACAAGCATTGTTTCAAGCGTCGGCAGCGTCAACATGATGGCATCAAAATACATTGCCGCTTGACAAACCACAAGTATCTATCTAGTACAGGGATGGAAAATGAGATTTTGTTTCAGTATCAAAAAATATTTCAGAGGGTACTTTTTTGGATCTTAGAGTACTAAAATATTTTTTTTTGCTGAAAGTTGTTAATATCTTAAATACACCTTCACATGATTAGACATTTTTAAATAATCAACAACAGAAGTAGAAAAGGTATTATATATACCGTAGGGTGATCGATTATTCGACATTTTCCAAAAACCGGTTTTCGAGTAGTTCGAATAGTTGACATTTGAAAAAAACCGGTTGATATTTTTCAAATTCAGAGAAAACGGTTTTTTATTATAAATAAAAACATCTAGTTTAATTTGAAAAAAAAAATTATGACCCGAACTGATTTTTTAAAATAAACATTATTTCTTTAATGTAAAAAAATTGGGAAGAATCATAATCCTAGTTTATTCTAAAGTCCCTGTTTAGTAAATTTTCATAGGCATTCCAACACTGCAATAATATTTCAGCGACAAATTAATTATTGTAATTGGAATATAATCTTAAGATTGATAAAATTTTATCCAACAGTTATTCCAATCAATTTTACAAATAAATTTTTGTAATTAATTAGGAAAATCAAAAAAGTTTAACCAAAGGTGCTTTAGAAAAATATACTCTAGTTTCTTGACTCAAATATTTTAAAATTTAGACAGGCTGTATTATTATTTATTTCAAAATTTAATTGAAGTAATCTTTGAATACAAAGCAAATAAAAGTATTCGAAACCGGCTTTTAAAAAGTTAAAAAACCGGGTTATTCGATATTCGAAAAAATCAACATTTAGAAAAAACCGACACTGGTAAATCAGAAAAAGCGGTTTTAAGACCGGTTGAAAAACAGAATCGATCACCCTAATATACATATATTAATATAATGAATCTTTGTCCGTCCCTCAATGTTAACCTTTTAGATATAATTTTATGAACTTCAATGTCCATGGTATCATATAGCTACCATAAAAATATTACCCCGATATTGTACTTTGTAAATATGTATATTAAAATCAGTCATGATACAATTTGTTATATTTTAATAAATCCTGTCTTAAAGAAATTCAGGCCACATTTGGCACTACTCAAGGATGAATTTAGAAATTCAACTTATTTATTTATTATACGCTAACAATTGAGCTACAAATATTAGTAACAATAGTTTATTGTCAATAAATCTCTTATATACATTAGGATGGCCTGGTTCTCAACGAAAATTAAAGTTTAATTGATTATAAGATAGCGTTTCTCAAAACTTTTGTCCTGGGGTCAATATTTGGCGAGCTGGATCAAAGGATAAAAATATCCTTTTTTGAGGTTTTTATGATTTTTTTTTTCATATTTCTTCCAAAGGAAAGATATAAAATTTTAGTATCATTAGAAAGGTCCTTGGGAGACGCTTTCAATGGCATACCAGAAATTTTTGTGTAACAGTAAAAGTAATCTAAATTTCCTAATTTATCGTAAAAGTTTCAGATTTTTTACATTTTAACATATATGATTTTAATATAATTGATTGAAATTAATACACAATAATCCTCAATAAAATCTACGAAACGGTTTTTTTCCGTTTTTCTTGATCAAATTTTATTAAAATTTATCGAAGCCTATGTACGCTACCAAAACATTGCGAAATAATGGAAACAATAACGTAGAAATCGTTATTTACAAAGCAAGCGTAACAAACAAATAGATGTTGTGTATGTCATTGAAATCGTCTCCCAAGGACCTTTCATATGATACTAAATTTGCATATGGTTTATTTGTCAAAAATGTGAAAAAAATATCATGAAAACCATAAAAAGAACCTTTTTATCCTTTGATCCAGCTCACCAAATATTGACGTCAGGACAAAAATTTTGAGAAATGGTATCTTAGAATGAACTAAATTTTCATTTTCGGTGGGAACATCAGCAATTTCCATTTTGGGGCCACCCTAATATACATATGTGTTATTAAATTAAAATTCGATGTACATAGGTGTTCATTTGTTAAAAAATCAATAGTCATATCAAATTTTACACATGAGACCATACATAAGACCATCCATGATATGAAACAATAATTTGCTTTAAAGTCGAAATAATTTTCACCAAAAATTTCTCTTATTATCTATGGTTGAATTCTTAATTTCAAAACATATCGTTTTATATTAGATAGAAATTGAGTCCTTCGAGCTTCTATCATTTGGAAATAATTTGTTTTAAAGTCAAATATTTTTTCAAAATTAAAATTTTTGGTAATTTTCTCATATAATATTAACAATGGAATTTAATTAGATTAATATTCATATAATGTCAATCAAGATAAAAATTCGAAATGAGCTGCATTGGTTACTTGCAAAACATACTTCTAAAGTGGCTTTTAAAACTAGATTTCAAAACATTCTTAGAATTTCAAATTTAAACTTTTAAAGATACTTTGACCCCCATTTTCTCATTGTCTGATTATGTTTTATCATAACGATAAATTGACATTTTACATATAAAAATTATTTTAACCGGCAGTATATCCACCTGTTAAACGATAACCGGTGGTTGAGATATTGGCCCTGAGAGTATCAAATAAGACTCGGGAGTATCACGGTACTTTTGAACATCAAATAGTATCAAAAAAAGTACCATCGTACCAAATTTGCCATCCCTGATCTAGTACATTAAACATATACATATATTTGTTAATGCTAGCAGTTTGACAATTTTTCTGCCGACTGCGAAAGAAATTCTGCTAGAAAACTAAAAACTTGGTAACACTTTCTTCTATTAGAAAATAAACAAAAGAATGCAAACCCACACAGAACACCCTGTCTTAGTGTGAGTTTTTATTCATTCATGTTTAAACAAGTGCTCAAAGGACAACCAGTTGGAGAAAATTCCTTAAAAGGACAGGACAAGTTGTTAAAAAAATAGAGGAGATTGCAAAAAAGTTATAAACTAATTAAAAAACATTAGTATAAATAACAAAATAACTAAAAAATAATGTTTAATTTCATAAAAGAAGTAATGGCGCCTACAACGCGTTCTACGGCAGCACAAAGACAACAACAAGAAAATGAAACAAAAAACAAGGAAAATTTCGAGGAGTCTTTAGTTACAGTTTCCGGAACAGCTATAATTAAGGGTTATAAAATCACAGATAATGAACGTTCCAGAAAATATGGCATAGGAGCCAATTCCTTGCAAATGCTTAAGACTAAGGCCAAAATAAAGTTTCCTGTAAGTACCTATAATAAATTTTAAGGCTTTTTGCGTCTTTTCTATTATTTAGCAATGACCTTGGAATATTTGCCACCAGGGCCAATTATAACAGTGTTGTATTTATTGTTTCATTTATAATAGTTTGAGTTTGTTTGTGAGGGACAACAACTTCCGTTCCTTTTACATTTAAACGAAGGTCCTTGTCATGCCTGCTTTGCTGTGTGTGTGTGGGAATGTGTTCATTCAAATTCAATGTCAGCTTTTGAGCAAAAAATATGAAAAATACTAGGTACTTTTAATGCGCAGTTGCTGTAGAGCCACCTGTTGTTTGGTGTATTCAATGAGTTGTTGGCTGGTTACTTTTTACTCATGGTTAAGAAGGACATTAAACTTTTGCTTGCCGTATATTTTTGGTTTATTGTGTTTGGAACTACCTTCACATTTCTAGGATGCTTTACATACAGGTCAGGGTTAGAGTGCGTTTGTATTATTAGCCCGAAATGGAGGTCAAGTTCAGCATTTTTTAGGAAATAGGAAAATAATGTCAATGTTAACAGGGAGCACTAATGCATGATGTTTTTCGAGGAAGGTGTTTATTATAAAGAGCAGGTTGTTGATGAAATTTGATAAAAATTTAATGGAGCTTTTTAGTTTTAAAGAGCAGATTTGTTATTTTAAAGAATTTTCTTTAAAAGAAAAGTATAGAGAGGGAATTTTCCTTAAATTTTTTTCTAAATAAAAAAAAAAATTGTTTAAAGCTATTTTTTCTTTATAAAAAATAGTTTATAATAGTTTTTTCTATTAGAAATGGTCGATTGAAATTCGAGTATAAGAGTATTTCTAAAGAAAATTTAATTATAGCGGGGATTTATTTAGTAATATTCAAGTTTAATGTTGAAGTATAACAGTTTTTTGTTCCTAAAAATTCGAGTATAACAGTTTGTATATAGTAAAATTCATCTATAACATTTTTTTTTCAGAAACATTCAACTATACAACTTTTTCTTCATTTATTTTGCAGTATAACAGTTTTTTCTTTAGATAATAAAAGTAAAACGGGTTTTTCTTTAGAAATATTCAAGTATCACAGTTTTTTCTTTTATTATATACAAGTATAACAGTTTTTGGTTTAGAAAAATTCCAGTATAACAGTTTTTTCTTTAGAAGTATACGTATATAACAGTTTCCTATAAAGGCAAGTTAAGTATAACAGTTTTTATTTTTATAGAAAATGGTGTTTAATAGTTTTTTTTAGAAAAAAATTAATATAACAAATTTTTCTTTAGAAAAAATTTCGTATCACAGTTTTTTCTTTTATTATATACAAGTATAACAGTTTTTGGTTTAGAAAAATTCCAGTATAACAGTTTTTTCTTTAGAAGTATACGTATATAACAGTTTCCTATAAAGGAAAATTAAGTATAACAGTTTTTATTTTTATAGAAAATGGTGTTTAACAGTTTTTTTTATAAAAAAAAATAATATAACAAATGTTTCTTTAGAAAAAATTTCGTATCACAGTTTTTTCTTTTATTATATACAAGTATAACAGTTTTTTTCTTTAGAAAACTTTTAATAATTATTTAATTTTTCTCTTTTAGATCAAAGACTTGCGCATTTATTTAGCCTCCGATGGCTATGAAGTTACCGATGAAGACTATTTTTTAACCTTGGAACCACAAACTCTCTTCATTGTAGCTGGACCTGAGGCCATAATAACAACTGGTAAGTGAAAAAATAAACTTTAACTCTTTTATCTACTAAAACTTGTTTCTTTTTCCCTTAGACAATGACTTCCAATTCGAACAACTACGCCAAAGATCTCCTCTACTCAAAGTGGCCGACATTATCTATGAATTTATGGAACAGCAACCAGATAAATTTGGCAAACTTATAGCCGATTATGAAAAGAAAAAACTTCTTAACCATTGTAGGGCAGATGCTGCTGCTAAAACACATTTAAGTTTACGTTCCGAACATGCCGAATGGTTTATGGGACAAGAAGAAAAATGCCATACCAAAGAAGAGGCTTTGGCCCGTAAGGCTCAAGATCGTGTAAGAACTTACTACTACAAAACCAAAGATGAACTAACACGTAATCATTTGTATCGACAAAATCTTAAGGCCCGTAAAGTTATAGATTCGATATTGGAAAAGTTTCGTTATCTGCTCATTGGTTGTGATTACTTCTCCATGATATTCGATCGGAAATATGAGCCTAAACATGATTTCTTACGCGAAAAATTAGAAAAAGACGATGAAACTGATGCCAGGGCAGCAGTACCCAATAAGAAACTTAAACAAGTTATTAAGGATTATACTTTAAGAAATGAAATCTTAGATGAATGGTCTGTTTCACTATGCACCGATTTGGGTGATTTCTATTGTCAAGGCTCCTACTCGGATTCACAAAATAATTGTTCACTACAACATTCCATAAATCCATATGCTTCACGTGAAAATCTTATTCTCTTTCAAGTATGGAATCTTGATCATCAAATTGAATTATCACGCACTATACTACCGTCTATAATAGCAAATGTACGAGAACTGATAGAACACCCTAGACGAGTTTGTCACTTACACAAACAGCCTGTGGTGGACATTTCAGTGTTGGAATATTTTTTGGAAATATTTTCTTTGAAAAATCTTAAATTGGTTCATATTGTGTGTCATGAAAAAGTACAAAGAACTAACAAATCAAATGGTCGTTTATTGTGTGCACAATGTCATGAATATAAAATCGTGGAAGAATTAATGGCAGTGCAGGTTGTTAAGGAGGGAGAACAGCACGAGGAGGAGTGGTAAGCGAAAGGTTTGAGTTATTTTCTTTAAGGTATTCTTAATTTTTAGAAAATTTAGTTTAAAGAATGTAAATTTTAAGTTTCTTTTCAAAGAAACGCCAAAAAATTAAAAATCCCAGAATCCCCAAAATGGGGGGGATTTTTTAAATATTTTAATGGGAAGTTGTTTTTTTTGTATAAGGCATTGAATAAACCTTAAAAATGTTTTAAGCTTTTATTAGCAAAAAATTACAGAATTCCCAAAATTTTTTTGAAAATGCCCAAAAAGGGATTTTTAAAAAATTAATTTGTGAATGTGTTTTTAAAATATTATTACACATTTTGAACATATATGTATAAACAAAAAATCCCACAATTCCTAAAATATTTTTAGGAATTCCTAAAATATGGAGATTTTGAATTTTTTTATGTGGGATTGTGTTTTTATAACACAAAATGTTAATAAAGTGGAAATAATTTAAAAATTTTCATAATAGCATAAAATTCCAGAATTCCCAAAATATTTTCGAAAAATCCCAAAAAATAAATGTTGAAAAATTCAACTGGGATTGTGTTTTTATGACATAAAATGTTAATAAAGTGAAAATAATTAAAAGAAATTTCATAATAGCATAAAATCCCAGAATTCCCAAAAATTGTTTGAAAATACCCAAAATGGGGATTTTAAAGAAATTGGATGGGATGATGTTTTTTTTCAGGGATTTTGTTTTTTATAACATAAAATGTTGATAAAATGGAAATAATTAAAAAAAATTCAAAATAACATGAAATCCCAGAATTTCCAAAATATGTTTGAAAAACCCAAAAAAATAAATTTTGAAAATTTTAACTGGGATTGTGTTTTTATGGCTTTTGAAGATATTTAAAGCATGAAAAATTATAAAAATTTTGTAATAACTAGAAATCCCTCAATTCCCAAAAATCAGATATTGAAAATTTCAACTGGAATTGTGTTTTTATAACATAAAATGTTATGAAATCCCAAATAGCATGAAATCCCAAAATATTTTTGAAAATTTTCAAAAAAATAATTTTAGAAATTTCATTTGAGATTGTGTTTTTATAACATAAAATGTTAATAAAATATGAATAATTTAATTTTTTTCTTAATAGCGTAAAATCCCAGAATTCCCAAAATATTTTTGAAATTTCCAAAATGGGGATTTTGAGGAAATTGTATGTGATTATGTTTTTATGGCATTAAACGAAATTTAAAACCTAAAAAATTTAAAAATGTTGTAATAACTAGAAATACCTCAACTCCCAGAAACTTTTTAAAAATTCCCAAAAATCAAATATTGAAAATTTCAACTGAAATTGAGTTTTTATAACATAAAATGTTGATAAAATGAAAATAATTAAAAAATTTTTTAAATAGCATGAAATCCCAAAATTCCCAAAACATTTTAAAAAAATCCCAAAGTGAGGATTTTGAAAAAATTGTCTGGGATTATGTTTATATGACTTTATACGACATTTGAAAACTAAAAAATTATAAAAGTTATAACAACGAAAAATCCCTCAATTCCCAGAAAGTTTTTAAAAATTCCCAAAATTGCAATTTTGAAAATTTCATCTGGGATTGTGTTTTTATAACATAAAATGTTGATAAAATGTAAATAATTTATTTTTTTTTCTTAATAGCGTGAAATCGCAGAGTTCCCAAAATATTTTTGAAAATTTCCAAAATGGGCATTTTGAGGAAATTGTATGGTATTATGTTTTTATGGCATTAAACGAAATTTAAAACCTAAAAAACTTAAAAATGTTGTAATAACTAGAAATACCTCAACTCCCAGAAACTTTTTAAAAATTCCCAAAAATCAAATATTGAAAATTTCAACTGGAATTGTGTTTTTATAACATAAAATGTTGATAAAATGAAAATAATTAAAAAATTTTTTAAATAACATGAAATCCCAAAATTCCCAAAACATTTTTAAAAAATCCCAAAGTGAGGATTTTGAAAAAATTGTCTGGGATTATGTTTATATGACTTTATACGACATTTGAAAACTAAAAAATTATAAAATGTTATAACAAATAAAAAATCCCTCAATTCCCAGAAAGTTTTTAAAAATTCCCAAAATTGCAATTTTGAAAATTTCATTTGGGATTGTGTTTTTATAATATAAAATGTTAATAAAATATAAATAATATAATTTTTTTCTTATTAGCGTGAAATCCCAGAATTCCCAAAATATTTTTGAAAATTTCCAAAATGGGGATTTTGAGGAAATTGTATGGTATTATGTTTTTATGGCATTAAACGAAATTGAAAACTTAAAAAATTTTAAAATGTTGTAATAACTAGAAATACCTCAACTCCCAGAAACCTTTTAAAAATTACCAAAAATCAAATATTGAAAATTTCAACTGGAATTGTGTTTTTTAACATAAAATGTTGATAAAATAAAAATAATTTAAAAATTTTCTTAATAGCATGAAATCCCAAAATTCCCAAAACATTTTTGAAAAATCCCAAAATGGGGATTTTGAAAAAATTGTCTGGTATTATGTTTTTATGACTTTATACGACATTTGAAGCCTAAAAAATTAAAAAAATGGTATAACAACGAAAAATCCCTCAATTCTCAGAAAGTTTTTAAAAATTCCCAAAAAATATATTTTGAAAATTTTTGTCTGGGATTGTGTTTTTATAACATAAAATGTTATTAAAATAGAAAAAAATTAAAATTTTCCATTATAGCAAGAAATCTTAGAATTCCCAAAATATTTTTGAAAATACCCAAAATGGGAATTTTGAATTTTAAACAGAAAAAAGATATTACAATAATTATAACCAAAAAAGTTAACTAATTAAACAAAAATATAAAGAATTTAATAAAAAAAATATTTATATACAAAACATTAAAGCCAAATATTAATAACAGTAGTGTTTAAAAAAGTAGTACTACATATTAGCTTAAATATAAATATTACAGCTCATAAAAAAACTCTATATATTTTTATATTTCTCCACTATAGCTGTCTCTTCTTCACTCTCTCTTAAAGCATTTATAACAAAGGTTTTAATATTCTTAAAGAAAACCCAGCCAAATATAATTTTCTATTCAGAAAAAAAGTTGTTTTAAACTTTAAATTTAATTGAAAACTGTTAATAATTTTAAACTTAACTAAAGTTTTAAGCCCTAGCTTTTCTTTATCTTAAAACTTTCTACTTACCAAAAACAAAATTAAGAATATTATAATATAAATATTTATATATAAAGTTAACAATATTATACATATTATAAATAATAATTATAAATACAAATTATATTAGTTTAATAGCTAATTTATTTCTTTTAAAATTTTTATTTTTAGCTCAAATTTCCATTCCTAATCATATCATATCACTTTGAACACCAACTGTTTCATCAACTCAATCATATAAATTCATTTAATCATATCAAGCAATTAATTATTTTCGTCAATAATATCAAGATTCTAAGAAAAAACTCAAGAAGGCTGTTAAAATAAAGAAAAAAGGTAAGTCTATTTTCGTAAAATCCTAAAAAATTACACATTTTTACTTTCGTTCCTATGAAAAATGGTAATGAAACACTCGCGATTTTCACTATTTACAAAAAATCTTATAGATTTTACTAGAAGCTACTCAAATACTTAATAAAATGCGTAGAAATTATAACTTTTTGCTTCGTTCCTATGAAAAATGGAATTGAAACTCTAACAATTTTCACTATTTATAAAAAGTTTAACACCTTTTATTGAAATCTACTAAAATTCTTAACAAACTCTTAAGAATTTAAAATTTTTTCAGTTCGTTCCTATGAAAAATGGAAATGAAACACTTAAAATTTCCATTTTTCATAAAAAATCGTTTACGTTTTATTGAAAGCTACTTAAATTTAACATAAAATCCTAAGATTTAAAATTTTTCCCCTTCGTTCCTATGAAAAATGGAAATGAAACACATAAAATTTTCACTTTTCACAAAAAATCGTATACGTTTAATTAAAAGCTACTCAAATTTTACATAAAATCATAAGAATTTAAAATTTTTTCCCTTCATTCCTATGAGAAATGGAAATGAAACACTTAAAATTTACACTTTTTATAAAAAATCGTTTACGTTTTATTAAAAGCTATTCAAATTTAACATAAAATCACAAGAATTTAAAAATTTTCCCTTCGTTCCCATGAAAAATGGAAATGAAACACTTAAAATTTACACTTTTTATAAAAAATCTGATACGTATAACTTTTGTCCTACGTTCCTATGAAAAATGAAAATGAAACACTTAAAATTTTCACTATTTATAAATAATGTCATACGTTTTATTAGAACCTACGCAAATTTACTATAAAATCCTAAGAATATACAATTTTTTGCTTTCGTTCCTATGAAAAATGGAAAGGAAACATTGCAATAACACATATCAAATTTTTTATAAATAGTGAAAATCGCGCTATTTATAAAAAATTTGATGTGTTATTGCAATTTAGCAAAATTCATAACATATTCTTAAGAAATTATAACTTTTTTACTTCGTTCCTATGAAAATTGGATATGAAACACTCATGATTTTCACTATTTATAAAAAATCTTATACGTATTAATAGAAGCTACTCAAATTCTTAATAAAATCCTTAGAATTTATAATTTTTTTCTTTCGTTCCTATGAAAAATGGAAATGAAACACTCACAATTTTAACTATTTATAAAAGATCTGAAATGTTTCATTGAAATCTGCTAAAATTTATAATTAAAACCTAAGAAATTATATATTTTTTGTTTCATTCCTATGAAAAATGGAAATGAAACACTTAAAATTTCCACTATTTATAAAAAATCTTATACGTTTTATTAAAATCTACTAAAATTCATAATTTTATCCTAAAAAATTACAAAATTTTTACTTCGTTCATATGAAAAATGGAAATGAAACATTTAAAAATACCACTATTTATAAAAAATCTTATATGCTACGCAAATTCTTAATAAAATCCTAAGAATAATATACGTTTTATTGAAATCTATGCAATTCATAACAAAATTCTAAAATTTACAACTTTTTCTTTCGTTCCTATGAAAAATGGAAATGAAATACTTAAAATGTCCACTATTTATAAAAAAAATCTTATATGTTTTATTAGAAGCTACTCAAATTTTTTTATATTTTATATTTATAGTAATGTATTAAAAACTTTTTTTTTTTCGTTCCTATGATAAATGGAAATGAAACACTCAAAATTTTAACAATATATAAAAAAGCTTATAGTTTTATTAGAAGCTACAAAACTTCTTAAATCCAAAATCCATCAAATTTAAAACTTTTTGCTTTCGTTCCTACGAAAAATGGAAATGAAACACTTAAAATTACGACTTTTTATAAAAAATCTTATACGTTTGGTTGAAATCTGCTAAAATTCATAACCAAATCCTAAGAAATTATAACTTTATTGTTTCATTCCTATGAAATATGGAAATGAAACACTTTTTTCTCACTATTTATCTTAAATCTTATACATTTAAATGAAAGCTACTCAAATTTTTAATAAAATCCTAAGAATTTAAATTTTTTTGCTTTCGTTCCTATGAAAAATAGTAATGAAACACTCAAGATTTTCACTATCTATGAAAAATGTTTACGATAATGACCAAACATTCATTGACCCGATTGATAAAGCTTATCTTTTAGTTGTATTGTTCTCGAGCAACTCTTGCCGGAAAGCAAGATATCCAGGCATGCTGGATGATTGCTAAAGTTATGCCAATCCCCAAAAAGGGAGAGTCTAATAACGCTGAAAATTATCGTCCAAGAGCAACTTTTTCTACACTTTATAAAGTTATGGAAAGTATAGTAAACTTCCGTCTTGTTAGGTATTTAAAGCCGCCAGTATGACTTTCGTAGCGTCCGTTCTACGGCAGACTTACTAGCTTTCCTATCGGGAAATCGATGTAATCCTATTTACCATTACAGCGAAAGTAAAGTGGTGACTCTAGATATCACCAAGGCTTTCGACTCTAGATATCATCAAGGCCCGACAGATCAGGAATCAGAATCTCCTGATGTCTTCTGAGCATGAGAATACAGTGTGATGTTACTATATACACCACATATATCCGACCTAAAATGTAATACAACTCTCATGCCTGAGCCGGTGTGTATATTTTGGGGCACTCGACCGCGTACAGAAGAGGTGTCAGTAGGCTATCCGAACCAGAGCACCTTCGTAACTGTTTTTGATGTCTGTAATTACTTGATTTATAACGAGCTTTTTAAGGGATCGCTCTATATGAGTTGTTATAGATGGGATCTCATCAATGGAATTTAAGATAAATTCAGGGGTACTGCAAGGCTCCTAAATGACCTTCTCTATCAAATTTCAAACCCTATTTGATCTTTTGCAGATGATAGCAACTTCTGTTATTCTTATTCATTCTATTACGGGCCAAGTCCTTTGGAGATTGGCCGGCCTATAAATCACCTAACCAAACTCTAGTGGCAATCTCTAAAAGAAACTGTGCCAATAGAGTCGATTTCAAGGCTCATAAGACTCAATACTGTTTTTTAACGCATAAACGCCCGACAGATCATTTTGTTTGGATGGTGTAAAGAGTAAGGAATCGGAACCTTCTGATCTCTTCTGAGCATGAGAATACAGTGTGATGTACGGTGGAACAGTGACGAAAGGAGCATTGTCTCGATTTTCTAAAACGATACAATACATATTTCATTCCCTCTGACCTCCTTACTACCTACACCACTTATTTCCGACCTAAAATGGAATACAATTATCATGTATGGGTTGTGCGTCTACTTTGGGGCACTCGACCGCCTACAGAAGAGGTGACAGTAGGCTTTCCGAACTAGAGCATCTTCGCAATGGGGATTCACTGTTATATCTCTGCTACAATGGAATACTTTATTCCCTCTGACCTTCTTACGACCTACACAACTTATTTCCGACCTAAAATGGAATACAACTCTCATGTATGGGCCGGTGCATCTCGACCGCGTACAAAAGAGGTGACAGTAAGGTAACCAGCATCTTCGCAATGGGGATTCGCTATATTATCTCTACTACAATGGAATGTGTTCTTCTCGAACTGGGGAACTTGTTCCCGAAACAAGAACACATTCATTTGTAATCGACATAATATCCACAAACACTACTTCCGGTAAATCTGTGAAATTTTTTTGAAACACTAGAATTCTTCATAAATCGCTCTTGAAAATTCTAAAAATATTCTAAAACTCTCAACAGATTAAAGAATTAGCGATTCTATATGGGGCAATTTTACTTACAGTTCCATTATTATAAAAAATTCAAACACATTTTTAATTTGCAATATTTTTAAAAAATGAATTATTTATTTTTGATCAAAATGATGCTACAAACATAATAATAAAACACAATTATTTATTAATAATGATTTTTTTTTTTGTTAAAATGTTTAAATGAGAAATTATAATATGAGAAATTATATATAAAAAAATAATAAATTAATAACAATTAATTAAAAAAAATAATAAAGCAAAATAATTTAATACAATTTTTCTTTTCAAGATTTTCAACTCTTATAGATTGTTAATTGGACACTTGTTTTATAAATTCGTTTCTTTTTAATAATTGAAATGAAGACATAAATTCGTTAATGAAATTTGTTTCTTTTAAAATAAAACTTAAAATAAAATGAAATGAGTGAATAATTAATTAAGTTAAAATATAAATTAGCGCTTTTTTTGTCGTTTTAAATCGTTAAAATTGTTTTTTTTAGAATTTTCTTTAAATTAAACATAATTTTTTTAGTTGTTTTGTTGCTTAAAACTTAAAAAATGTTGGTTGTTACCTTTTGTTTAAAAACTTAAATTTAAAAATATGTTTTTTTGAAAAGTTTTTTTTTTCTAAAATAAATAACGCCACCTGTTTGTTTTTTTAAATTAATTTCTCAACAAAAAAAATCTCCAAATTTGAAATCTATTTAGTTTATATGATAATAAACCCGTTATTTCTGAAATACAGAACTTCTTAAAAGGTTCTAATATTGGACATATATAAATGTATTATGTTTTTTTATGTTATTTTTCAAAGTCAATGGAAATCTATAATCAATTTCTATGGCTTAAAAGAAAATAATTATAGATCCGATTGTCCAGGTCCTAAAAAGAGAATAAAAGTAGAAAATAGAAATTTTAAATTAGTTAAATGTTTAAAAACTATTAAAAAAAAATCACATATAAAGCTTAATATAAGTTAACAAAAACAGATTTTTTCCACTTTCTTTTTTTCCGAGAAAGGTTTTCTCCATTTTTGTTTAACATAGAAAGCTTTAAAAAGCTTTTTAGACACTTTTTTTCATTTTGACACTTGATATTTTTCTACAGACATTTACACATTAAGCTTTTACATAATAAAACAAAAGCATAACAAAGCTTTTTGAAAAAAAATAATAAAAATAAAACTCATGCAAAAATTTTTTTATAAAATCAAATCAACGAGAGAAAACTTCACCTTTTTTTGTTCTTTTTTTTAGTTAATTGCTTGCAACTGGTTAAACTAGTATATTTAAACTTGAAAATTGTTTTTTTTTTTCTTAAACAAATTTTCAATTTTATAAATGCCTTAAAGCTTTATAAACATAAAAGTTCATTTTTTGTTTATTTTTTCTTAAATTTGCTATTTGTATAAAAATAACTATATATTTTGAGTTTATTATTGAATGATTTTAAAGCCAAAGGTGGAGTTTACTCTCCATTGACTACTTTTTTTTTAATTAAAGAAAAAAATAATAAATTAAAAAAAAGTTATAAAAAAAATAAAAAAAAAAAGCTTTACACAATTCTACTTAAAAAAAAACATCTAATATTTGCGATAAAATATTGTCTAAAGACTTTTTTCATACAAACCTGTTTTCTAATAAAAAGAAAAAACTCTAAAAGTGTTTGTAACTATATAAAAATCGGATGAAAAACATGAAGATGCAAATTTTAAAAAAAAAAAACTTTGCAAGTGTCTGATACGAGTTGTTACGGAGTGAAAAATAGTGAAAATATCGTGAGAACGTCAATCTTTTAATAATGTGCAAAAGTGTAAAATTCAAAGCAACAATAAATCATCAGCCTTTGAGGCAAAAACAACAATTACAGTTATGTAGAAAGAAATAAAAAGAAAAAATCTTCCCTTGATCTTCGATTCAAAAACTATAAACTTCCATTATTTAGTAAAAAGTAATAAAAAGAAAAAATCAAATCGAAAAGTGATCCGAAAACTATAAAACGGAAAAGTGCTAAAGAGAAAAAGCCATCGCCCTTTAAGGCAAAATCAAAACTTAAATCCAGTTTATGTAAAAGTAAATAAAAAGAAAAAAGCTATCATAGATCTCGGATCCAAAAACGTATCCTGTAAAAAGAAAAAACTTTCCATCGATCTTCGATCCAAATACTATAACATTCTACTGTCCCGTAAAAAGAAATAAAAAGAAAAAATGATTCATCGAAAAATAATAATAATAACGAATCTTCAAAATCAAATCTAGTTTGTGTAAAAATAAATAAAAAGAAAAACGTCCATTGATTCTGAAACTATAAGATCCAGTAAAAAGAAAAAACTATGCACCGATTGATTGAATCAAAATCAAAAATCAACTCTAGATTATTTAAAAAGGAATAAAAAGAAAAAATTTCCTTCGATCTAAAAACTATAACATTCCGGTGATATGTAAAATGGATTAAAAAGAAAAATATTCATCGATCTACGATCATGTAATCATGTAAAAAGAAATAAAAAGAAAAACTTTCTTCGATCTAAAAACAATAAAATTCCAGTATCAATAAAAGAAGAAAACGTTCATCGATCCAAAACCATTTACATTCCAAATTCACGTAAAAGGAAATAAAAAGAAAAAATCGCCCATCGATCTTCTATCTAAAAACTACAACATTCCAGTATTATGTAAACAGAAATAAAAAGAAAAAAAAAAACGTCCATCGATCTTCAATCCCAAAACTGTAACATTCCTGTGACACGTATCAATTAAAAGTGAAAACGTTCATCAATCCAAAACCTTTTGCATTACAGTCGATCTTCAATCTCCATCGATCCAAAACTATAACAATACGATATCATGTAAACAGAAATAAAAAGAAAAATCTCCATCGATCTTCAATTCAAAAACCTAAACATTCCAGTGTCACGTAAAAAGAAATAAAAAGAAAAAACTGTATATCGATATTTGATCCAAAACTACCAATAATGTTCTAGTATTATGTAAAAATAACTTAAAATACAAAATTTCCGTCGATCCAATATCAGGTAAAACTAATCACACAGAGGATCAATGTTCTTCACAAAGTCAAATAATCAATTTAAGGAATAACAAAAGCAACACAGTAAAAAGTAATAAAAAGAAAAAAATCAAAGGACGTTAAGGCAAAAACTAAAAATTGGAAAAAACTATTTGCTCGAAAATTTTTATGAGAGAGAGCTCTATGAAAATTGAAATCTGAGAGGAAGACGAACAAATAATCTTCACAAGAGTAAAACGAAATATAAAGAAAAATGCATCCATAACAACATAATGGATCGACCAGCTTTAACCATTCGTTTCTTACTGAATTGGGCAAAGATCAAATTTGATTACAGTCTGTGGAATGAGAAATTTATAATGGTTCTCAGGAAGGAAAGAAGTCTTTAAAAACACAAAATAAAGTCTTTTGTTTTTCAATATTTTATCGCAAATATTAGAAGTTTTAAATAATGAAAATAAACAAAAACATTTAATAATTTGTTTAGCTATAAGAAAGCTGGCAATAGATTAATTTAAATAATATAACAAAATGCAAATACAATAAGTATTGTTTTTTTTTTTGTAATAAAAAAACGAAAAAGAAAACGTATTAAATGAAATAGAATTTTGATAAATGTTTTAATTAATATAATTAATTTTTATATGTACCTTAGAATTTTTGAACATGGTTTTTTTGATTTTAGAAATTTGATTGACTGATTTTTTTTATAGTTTGGAGGATTTTTTTTTATTTTGGTACGGATTGGCAATTTACACAAATTAAAATGTGAGATTATTTTTTTGTGGTGGTGGAGGTGGTGTTGGTGCGTCATAATTTTTACATATTTTTTGAAGGTAACAAACGAATTGTTTTGTGGAAATGTTTAATTTTTTTTATTTAACGAAACAATGAACGACAATTGATTGATCATAGCCTGGTAAATATACATGTTAAATGTTATGAGATGAGGATGATGTTTGTATGTTTTATGCAACATGAAACTTATCTTAACTTTGAATTTGATTCAATTAAAAAAAAAATGCAAAAATTCGAACATAGTCCTAGTTCTAGGAACTGTTTTAAGATCATAATGCTTGTTTTTTATTGTTTTCCTTTAAGTTCAACTTTCGTTTTCCTTTGAAAAAATCGTTGCTTTCGTTAGAGCACTACGACTAGGAGTTTGAACTGTGTTTTTGTTAATTAAAATATACGTAAATGGCAGTAAAATCTAAACTTATATTCTACTTTTCCCCTGTATCCTTAATTAAGTTGTAATACCAACTGTGAGTTTTTTTTTCTTAGAGCCCCAATAGTTTTTTTTGTACCCCTTTTGACCTAAACTATGATTTTTTCCATTTTCCTATAGAACTTTCTCGGGACTGTCTAAAACATTCGGGACTTTTGCTGGTGCGCATAGAAATTTCCGGTGATTCTGTTACTCTAGCCAAATTTATGGGTTTTGAACCTAATACTCTGGGACATCTGGCAGTCCAGGGACTGCGTCTTGTATCTTGCAAGGCTCTAAAAGATTTTGAGGGTACAATTTCCTCTGAGCCCTGAGCATCCGACCAGGTATTGTAGTAATCGGCATAGGATTTATCTTTTTTCATATCGTTAGGTGTCATGGCCGGTGTAGAATCCACCGAGGTATTCTCTAAGGAATCCAGTTCCTCTTCTAAAACTCTTTTGGCAGCTGCCTGCAGCTTTTCCATGGGTAATTTTTTAAAATGTGTGCTGTCACTTTTGAGCAATAAACTTTGCACCAATTCACTGACCAATTTATCACTAACCACCGAGGATTTATTGGCCGTGTGGCCCATTATGGGTGAGGCGGGACTGTTGGGTGTTGAGGGATTGTCAGCATCTATGCTGGTGTTTTTGCGCAAAGGTAAAGATAAACGTTCTCTTCTTTGGGTCATGGTTTCAGCCTCCGCCAAGGCTTTGGGATTTTGTTTACGGGTAATACTAACATTATGTACAATCTTCCTGCGACTTGGTTTAAATTGGAATTCATCGGCGTTGTCATTGGCCTCTGCTACTTCAGGATCATCTTGCAAAAGTTTAAACAATCTTGAATGTGTGGCAGCTCTTTGATACGAGGACATTTTGCGCAATTCAGGGAAACTTTCTGATTCTGTATCGGTTTCCGATAACTGTTTGTTCATATCGGTAACACCCGAATCATCCTCATCCATTTCGGATTCCGAGCGTTGGGTACTACTGTTGCGTGATAGAGAACTTTGTCTTGTATAACTTTCCACTGAAAGTGATTGATTTTTAATCGAATTTCTGCGTGAATCTGAGGGCTGTTCTACAGAACCAGTTTCGAAAGCTGAAATGCGTGCTTTCACCGAGATTTTTCTTTCTTCAGCAAATTTATTAACCTCCAAATCGGGCAAACCATTGGGTAAACGTTTCAATGTGGGCTCGACATATACCTCTGGCAAAGGTGTTTCTTCCTTGATAGCTTGTGGTGTTGGTTCTTTAGCAAATGTTTCTTGAATTGGTGCTGCCACAGTCTCCTCTATTGTTTCCACTTTCTGTTCTTCATTATCCTGTTGCAAAGCTTCATTTACGGCATCCCAATCCCATTTTTCATTTTCTTCTTCAATACAGGACGAACGTTGTGAGTTAATTCTACTGCTGCGTTCATAACGATCCATACTTTGTTCTTTATTTTCATCTATGGAGGTGGTAAAGAAAGCCATAGCCTTTCTATAATTATTACGCTTGATCTCTAACTCATCTCGTTCTGGTTTTACTTCTTCCATTGCCTGTGACATTTCTTGTGCTAGCTCTTGTTCAGTGGGTGGTGGAGGCCAAATGTCAGCTTCAGGTTGTTCAACAATTTGCGTTTCTTCTACTTGATTTACTTGTGCTGGTGGACACCATACTGCCGCCACAACTGGTTCATGAACTGATATAGCATCATCATTATGCTCTTCTTCTTCAACTTCTGTTACTTCCTGTTGGGCCATTTCATCATATTCCTGAACCAAAGCCTTTTCTTCTTCTACTGCTGGATCTATAATTACAGGCTCTTCACCTTTGTGTGCCTCTAAAGCTTCCCAAATATTGATATCCGCTGATGGAGGCTCATCGGGTAGTTTGGCATGAAAAGCTTTAGGTAAAACTGGTTTATACGGTGTCTCATCCACCGAATTATGACGTTCGCGTGAAGCCCAAAAGGAGGCAGATTTATGGAAAGTAACATCATCTTCGTCCTCCCTTTGATGTTTGGCTTCAATCTCTGCCCAGAAATCAATTTCTTCATCGGTATCAACTTCTCGCGGTTCTTCTGGATACTTAAGAGGATCAAAAGCTTCAGCTGTAGTGGTCATAGTATCATCATTATACATACTGCATTCCTGCTCGCCAAAAGAGTTGATATAAGTTGGTGCTTGTTGCTCTTCAAAGCTACTATAATAAGCGGGTTCTTTAACAATGATCTTTGGTTCTGGCGATTTGCGTGCTGGTTCAATTTGAGCCCAAAAATCTATTTCCTCAGTTTCTTCTGTCTCTGGAACTGGGGTTTCTTCCACGATTTCCTCCTCATAGTGCACTGAAGCTATTTGAGGTTGTGGAACTTCCTTTACAAATGATCTGAGCACCGTCAAATTAAATTCAACCAGAGTAATAGATTCCGGTTCTGGTAAAGGTTTGGCAGGCTCTACAGTTTTATTAGCCTCAGATACACTAGACCAAAAGGAGTTTTTAGCCGATTCTAATGACTTGAGTTTGCTTGTTGTGGGTTTAATGGGTGGCAAATCTTCTACACGATCAGCCCAAATATCTACCACTTCTTCGGTTGTTGGAGCAATCGATGAGCTTTCATTAACTTCTGTATTTGTGGGTTTATTCCAGAAAGTAAAGGAGGGTTGTTTTACCACTACTTCTTCCTCACGTTGAGCCCAAATATCTTCAATTTCTTCTTTTTTGGTGTCATCGATTTTGCTTTCAGTTTCTGTAGGTTTTTCTGTTTCAGTTTGTGCTACTGGTTTGGAATAACGTTCCCAGAATGTGGGTTCTTTAGTTTCCACAGCTGTTGTTACATCATTCTTCTCTTCTTGTGTTGCTGTTGAAGAACTATTCCAGCTGTTAGTGTTTGGTTTTTGGACTTCAATTTGAGTTTCTGTTTTCTCACTTTTTTGTGTGTTTTGGGAATAACGTTCCCAGAAGTTAGTATCCAAACCAGCTTTAGTTTCCTTAACTTCCTTCTTCTCCTCTTTAGGTATCGATGAACAACGATCCCAGAAACTAAATTTGGGCTTTTTAATCTCTTCTTGGCTCTTGGAGGATTCTTCATTTGTTTTGTTTTCAGGTTCCAAACTTGTGGTGTTTGTAGATGCTTTAGATTCTATTACAGTTTTGGTTTCTTCCTGCATGGTTTCCATTGAAGTTTCCTCTTTAGTTTTCTGGGAGTATTTAGACCAGAAATTCATCTTGCTATCTTTACTTTCTAAAGAATTTTGCTCTTGTTCTTTAATTTCTGGTTTTTCTTCCTTTAGAATTTCCTGCTTTTCGGTGTCCTTGGCTGATTTCACCTTAGAGTCCTTAGACTCGGAATAATTACTCCAGAAATTCAATTTGTTTTCCTTACTCTCTAAGGAAGTTTGCTCTTGTTCCTTGTTTTCTTGACTTTCCGGCTTGTCAGACTCCTTAACTGTTTCCTCCTTAGATTCCGTTGATTTACCCCAGTAACTGGCTGATTGTTCCTTAATCTTTTGAGCCTGCATTTTGGTGGCCATTAAAGTAGCAAAGAAATCCATTTCTTCAGGAGAACCAGCTACATTCTTTGATGCTACTACAGCAGGTTTGGGCACAGTTACCGGCTCAGTTTCCTGAAGCAAAGCTATATTATTGGTTAAGCCACCATTTATAGTTTCCTGGGCAAATTTATTGCGCATATTTAACGACAAGGAAACCGAAACATCTTCCTGACTTGACTCAATCTTTTGCAAAGCTTCTTCGGGGAGAGGCATATCGTCTATGGGATATAGTTCAGCCATATTTTTATTTTCAACTTTAGCTTCCAAAGAATTCGATTTGGAAGATTGTGTTAAAGAAATGGTAACACTGACATCACAATCATCATAATCATTTTCCTCAGAATCACTTTTAATAGTGGCCACACTAAAGGAATTGCGTTTTTCCCCCAAAGAAATACTACTTCTTTTTTCCTCTATTTGAGATTTGCCCACCTCTACGGTGGCTATGTTATCGGCATCTTTGGAGCTGCTAAAGGAGAATTTCAAAGGCAATCTTACGGTAACCGAGGTGGAATCCTCCTCATCGTTTTCCTCGATTTGTTGTTGTAATTCATCAGGAGGATCATCTTTGTCTAGAGATAAATCATCACTTTGTGTTGATCTATCTCCCCGTATTACTGTCTTCGCCATATCACTACTCTTTTCCATTTCACTTTCCTCCTCATAGATCACACTCAGATTGTCGTCCATTATGAATTCTTCACTATCTGAAGTTTCCGATTCGTGCTCTTCCAATTCAAAATCATGATGATTTTCTTCTTCATCTTCCTCTTCATCAAAGATATCACTTTCGCCATCGGCTGTAGTTTCATCATCATCTTCGGATTCTGACTCCGAACTAGAATCTTCTTCACCTTGTTGGATTTTTTGACCATTATATATTTGTATATTATTCACCGATCTTATGGATTTCAGAGGAGCCGGCCCCTTTTTATCCATTTGCTTGGGTGTTATATCCGAATCTGAGGTTTCGGTTTCAGAATCCTGTTCGGATTCTGTTGCCATGGTGATTTGTACCGGTGATGTATTATCTTCCGGAGATTTCTGTTCGATATTCTTTTTATACGATTTCTTAGCTTGACGTTTGGTATTCAAATTATTCTCTATGCCCTTGGACATGTTCTGTAAATGTTGTGTTAAAATATCTACAACTGTACCCTTGGGTGGAGGATTTGACTTGAGTGAAGTAACATCTTCAATTTCTATGGATCCCGCCCTTTGGTTACGTGGTTCTTTTTCTACTTTAATATGATGTTTCATAATGACCTGAGAGGGTACATCATCGGTACTGGGTGTTATAATAATATCGGGCAATACACTGCTGGCCCTACTAGAACTAGAACTTTGACTATAACTAGGAGCTACGGGATAAGGATAAGCTAAATATGGTGGTGGGGGAGGCATGTAAGAAGGATACATATTTTGTAAATCAAATTCGGAAGGGGGTTCAGTAGAACTACGATTTGATTGGGGTGCATAGGGAGACATGTGTGGTGGTGGTGGTGGGGGATAATAGGGATAATAATAGGCATAAGGTGGATAATGTGTAGGAGGATTAGGTTGTTCGCTTGCTGACGATACGGGTGGTGGAGGTGGTGTGGCCGAATGCATGGGATAAGGATAATGCCAATTAGTTGGCACACCATTCTCACTATTTTGACCAGGCATATGAGTTGGGGGCGGTGGTGGTGGTGGATACCAGGGATAACCATAGGGATATGGATAAGGGGGGTAAGGTAATGGTTGTGATGGTGGTGGTGTGGGTGAGGGTGAAGATGAGAAAGCCAATTCAGAACTTATGGAAGTAGATGAACATGATGATACCGGCTCGGCCGTAGATGAAGTGGAAGCATATGAATGTCTATTACTTTCAGGTTTTGATACAATTTCGTTCATTTCGTTATTATTTTGACAATTTTCCTGTTCGTCTACATGAGTTTTTTTTTTTTTTTGCAAACAATTTTTATTTTGTGATCGTCGTGCATTTTGGGACAATATATAAATATAAAGGAAAAGAGAAAGAAAAAAAAAAACAAAGATAATGAAATAAATTTTTGTTTTGATGAAATTTAATAAAATGAAGTACATAGTTAACCTTTAAGAACAACAAAATTTTTGACATACAACAAACAAATACCGATTTCGATTTATATGAAAGAATATATGTTTCAATGTAGTGTGTGGAAGTGAAGTTTGGTGGGGTGGTTGGTGTTGATGACGCTGGTAGTGGCTTTTGGGTTTTTGATGTTGAAATTGTTGTGAAAGAAGCACGTTGTATGTAAATGTGGTATTAATCCATTTTGGACAATTTTTTTTTGTATTCCAGCCAATTTTTTCTCTTAAGATTTTATTTATTTTTTTTTTTTTTTTGGTTCAAATGAGGGGAAAAACTTTTGAACGTTAAAGGCTTTCTTTTAGTAAACTGTTATTAATAGATGTACAATTTTATAAAATTGAAATTATTTATATACATAGGCCTATAGTCTGAATTATAATCTGGACTATAGTTTAGACTAAAGTCTGATCTATATTCTGATTTGTAGTCTGGCCTATAGTCTTATCTGTAGTCTGGATTATAGTCTTTACTACAATCTGGACTATAGTCTTGTCTGTAGTCTGGACTATAGTCTTGTCTGTAGTCTGGACTATAGTCTTGTCTGTAGTCTAGACTACGGTATTGCCTATAGTCTGAACTAAGTCTGGACTATAGTCTTGTCTTTAGTCTGGACTTTAGTCTTGTCTATAGTTTGTACTAGAGTCCTGTTTATAGTCTGGACTATAGCCTAGTCTACAGTTTAGACTATTGCCTTGTCTAAAGTCTGGACTATAGTCTAGTCTGTAGTCTTGTCTATAGTCTGAACTATAGTCTTGTCTATAGTCTGGACTATAGTCTTGTCTATAGTCTGGACTGTAGTCTTGTCTATAGTCTGGACTATAGTCTGGACTATAGACAAGACTATAGTCTGGATTATAGTCTTGAGTATAGTCTGAACTATAGTCTTGTCTGTAGTCTGGACTATAGTCTTGCCTATAGTCTGGTCTTGTCTAAATTCTGGACTATAGTCTTGTCTATAGTCTGGATTATAGTCTTGTCTATAGTCTGGACTATAGTCTAATCTATAGTCTGGATTGTAGTCTAGTCTATAGTCTGGACTATAGTCTAATCTATAGTCCATAGACTATAGTCTGGACTATAGTCTAATCTATAGTCCATAGACTATAGTCTAGTCTATAGTCTGGACTATAGTTTAGTCTATAGTCTGGACTATAGTCTAGTCTCTAGTCTAGACTGTAGTCTAGCCTATAGTCTGGACTGTAGTCTAGTCTATAGTCTGGACTATAGTCTAGTCTGTAGTCTGGACTATAGTCTGGAGTATAATCTAGTCTATAGTCTGGACTATAGTGTAGTCTATAGTCTGGACTATAGTGTAGTCTATAGGCTGGATTATAGTCTAGTCTATAGTCTGGACTCTAGTCTAGTCTATAGTCTAGTCTATAGTCTAGTCTGAGGTTTGGACTATAGTCTATTCTATAGTCTGGACTATAGTCTATTCTATAGTCTGGACTATAGTCTATTCTATAGTCTGGACTATAGTCTATTCTATAGTCTGGACTATAGTCTATTCTATAGTCTGGACTATAGTCTATTCTATAGTCTGGACTATAGTCTATTCTATAGTCTGGACTATAGTCTATTCTATAGTCTGGACTATAGTCTATTCTATAGTCTGGACTATAGTCTAGTCTATAGTCTGGACTATAGTCTAGCCTATAGTCTGGACTATAGTCTATTCTATAGTCTGGACTATAGTCTAGTCTATAGACTGGACTATAGTGTACTCTATAGTATGGACTATAGTCCAGTCTATAGTCTGTACTATAGTCTAGTCTATAGTGTGGACTATAATGTTGTCTGGGTTATAGTGTTGTCTATAGTCTTATCTGTAGTCATGCCTATAGTCTTGTTATAGTCTTGCATATAGTTTTGTCCATAGTATTGGTTATAGTCTTGTCTATTGTCTTGTCTATAGTTTTGTCTATAGTCTGGACTATAGTTAAGAATACAGACTATAGTCTTGTCAGATTATAGCCTATTTTATGTTCTAGTCTGGACTACAGAGTAGACTAGTCTATAGGCTTAATTGGACTGTACTTTAGTTTTTGAACAATAGTTTGGTCTATAATCGGATCAGATCTTTAGAAATATCTAAAATTCAAGTTCAATTTTTATTTTTAAAAGGGGTTCATATATAAAAGTAATTAATTTTTAGTAAAAAAATTAACATGCATTTAAATATATTAAAAAAAATTCTCCCAAATGGATTAATTAAATGTTCATTGGCATGATCTTAATATTAACAAAAAAACGATCTTAATCATCTTAAACTATAAAAAAAGAAAAAAATTAAAAATAATTATAAAAAAAGAAACAGCAAACTTAAAAAAATTAAAAACAAAATATTTATTTCTATAAACAAAAATAGTTATCATTTAAAAGTAAGAAAAAAAGTTGCAATTAATTTTAAAACTATTTAAAAAAAGGTGAAATTTTCACTGTCTCTCTCTCTCTTTTCTCACACATACTCTCCTATACAACAAATAATTAAATTAATTAAAAAAAAAAAAAATTCCAAATGCAGATGAGTCAAATGTATAAATGTTTGTGAGAAATTGTAAGAATTTAAAGAAAAATTTTATGAAATATGATGATATTTACAAATGTTGAATGATATATTTTTTAACGTTGAGGTTAGAAAATGTTGTAATAAAGTTAAAGAAATTTAAGAAAAAGAAGAAGAAACCTAAAATACTTAAGATGATTTTAAATGATTTAAAATAAGACTTAAACTTAATAAAAAAAGCTTTTAAAAGTTTAATAAAAAAGAAAACTTACCAGCATTTTCTGGTTGTGTCATGGCCTGTAAGATTTTAAATGATCGACTTGGTATAGCGCTACCGGTATATTTTTTCGGTTCGGGTATTTGTTGTTCACTGGGTGGTATATATTGTTGAGAGTTATCTTTGAAAAAGAAAGAGAGTGTGAGTAAAGAGTTTAATAAAAAATCTATTTAAAAATAAAAACTAAATTTATTAAAACAAAAAAAGCTTTTTTTAAAGCTTTTACCATAGAACGAGCGTGGTTGATTATATTTAAGAGCAGAAGGCGTTGTTGGTGCTGAGTAGTTACCTAAAATTAGAAGAGAAAGAGAGAAGAGTTTAATTAGTATTTTTATTTTTTAGGTTTCTCTTACAAAATTTTTTTCTTTTTTCAGTTTAGTCCTGGTTATTGTTTATTTAAGTTAATCATTATTAATATTGTTTATTTTTTAGTAAATTAATATTAAAATGATTGTTTTAAGAAAAAATAAAGTTAAACTCCAAAACCAGCCATAAGCTTTTAAAGCTTATTATAATGAGTAGAAAAAAATCAAGTCAAAAAGTAGACAAAACACATTAGAGTAAAAAGAAAAAGTCAAATGAAATTAGATGAATTTTAATATGTCCCTTAAAAACTGTAATAGTAAGCTTTAAAGCTTACTTTTGTCAAAAACTTAACGTAAAAAAAAACTAAATTTTCCTTTTCCTTTGGAACATCTAATGTTTCTCAAATCTAAATTAACAGTAAAAGCTTTTTATTGTGAAAACTTTATATTTTTCCAAGAAAAGCTTTATTTTTTTCAATTAAAAGATTTCGAGTTTTTAATAAAAAGCTTTTATAAAAGCTTACGAGCTTTCGTTTAAACCTATTAAGTTATTATAAATTGTATTAAAAAGCTCTTTAGGTTTTTATACAAATTTCTTTAAGCTTTTATAAAAAGCTTCTTAAACTTATTACGTTTTTATGAGATGTTTTTTTAAGCTTCTTAAATATTAGTAAAAAGCTTTTTACATTTGTAAAAAAAGCTTTCTACAGTTTTATAAAAAGCTTTTTTAGACATTTAAAACGTATTGTAAAACTTTTTACATTTCTATAAAAAGCTTTTTACAGTTTGATAAAAAGCTTTTTGAACTTTTATAAAAAACTTTTTAAAAACATTTTATAAAAAGCTTTTTTAAACATTAAAAAAAGCTTTTTGCTTTTAATCTTTTATAAAAATCTAGTTTAGCTTTAAGCTTTGAAGCTTTTATTAAAAAAACCTTTAGATTTTATAAAAGCCCTTTAAACTTTTATAGAAAGTTTTATAGCTTTCATTAAAGTATTTCAGGTTTTATAAAAAGGTTTTACCTTTTATTAAAAGCTTTTGATTTTTTATAACAAAAGCTTTTATTATTTTTTTAGAAAAACTTTTAAACTTTTATAAGAATCTTTCATATTTTAAAAGCTTTAAGCTTTTAAACTTTTTTAAAAAGATAATTAAGCTTTTATAAAAGCATTTTGAAATTAAAAAAGTTTTAAACTTTAGAAAAAAGTTTTGAAACTTTAATAGAAAGATTTATCAAATTTTATAAAACAATTTTTAAACTTTTATAAAGAAGAAGCGCTTTTAAAAAGCTTTTACTAAGAAATTTTTTATGGTTTTATATTAATGTGTTTAGGCTTTTATAAAAAGCTTTTATAAGAAGATATTATGAAAAATGTTTAAGGTTTTTCAAAAAGCTTTTAAGTTTTTATTAAAAGCTTTGATTTTTTATAAAAAAACTTTTAAAATATTATAAAAAGCTTTTAAATTTTTATAAAAAGCTCCGAAGAAGAAGTGAAGTACAAAGCTTTTACTAAGATACCGCTTAAGATTATATATCAATGTAGCCTTTTATAAAAAGCTTTTATAAGAAGTGTTTTAGATATTTGGACAAATGTTTAAGCTTTTTTTAAAGTGTTTAAGCTTTTTTTTAAAGTGTTTAAGCTTTTTTTTTAAAGCTTTTCAGTTTCTACTAAATGCTTTAGATTAAAAAAAGCTTATATACTTTTATAAAAAGCTTTTAAACTTTTTAAAAAAGCTCTGAAGTTTTCATTAAAAGTTTTAAGTTTTTATAAAAAACATTTAAACTTTTATTAAAAGCTCTATATTTTTATTAAAAGTTTTTAAGTTTTTATAAAAAGCTTTGAAATTTTCAAATTAAGAACATTTATGAAAAAGCTTGCGTTTTTCATAAAAGAGCTTTTAAGTTATATTGAAAGGTTTTATTAAAAAGCTTTTATATTTTCATAAAAAGCTTTCGAACATTTTATGAAAAAGCTTTAATCTTTCAAGAAAAAGATTTTAAGTTATATTAGAATCCTCATTCTTTCTTCGTCTAATCCTTTTCCTTGATTAAAACTTGAAAGCTTTTCCTCACCTTTAACTCTACTCTCTACCCTGCTGATACACTTTATCGTGATAGCAATTTCCTCTTGAGATTCTTACCCATCTCTCTTACTCTCTCATTCTACCCTTCCGAGTCTGTCATCTAGATTTCCGTCTACCTAACGATGCTTACCTTGTTCGTGTCCAATTTGCATACGTCTCATTTGTTCGACTGTGGGACTATGACGGGCCTGTTGAGCGCTCATTTGACGTGCAAATGTTGGACGCTGTAATTGCGGTTCGACCGGTTGTTGCTGCTGCTGCTGTTGTTGTTGTTGGTTTGCATTATCATCATTACTGCCATCATCGATAGTATCTGTGATTTTTTGTAAAATTCTAAAAGATTTCGATTGTACTGGTGGTGTACGTTGATCACTAAAATTATATGTGATTGGTGATTTTGTGTGATGTGGGTGTGGTAGTGGTGGTTTATTTTTGTTTTTTTTTTTTTTGAGATGAATAAATAAAAATGAGATATTAGAGTTTTTTTAGGAGCCAAAAAGTAGTAAAGGTTAATAATAGATTTGAATAGAAAAATTATTAAGAAATTATAAACCAATCAATATTTTTTTAATAACGCAAAAATCAGTACATATTATTAAAAATGAAAGCTTTAGTAAAAGTTTATAACATGGATGAAAACCTGTGAAAGCTTTTTTTAAACAAAACGTAACAAATCTAAATGTCTTTATGAGTTTATGATAAACTAAGTTAACAGACATATAAGTTATAGAACTAACTTCTCACTAACATTAACACGCACACAGGGGGAGTTGGGGTTTTAAGAAAGCTACCTGAGTCGATTTTTTCTAAATCTGATCTCAGCCTCAAGTGGACAGTCATATACTACAAGATTGTAATCCCCACTTTTTTCAAACAAAAGCAATTTTCAATTGAATTGGTTTTAATTTTTTGGTTTTAAAGCATACAATTAGAAAAATACATATAGCAAAAGAATAAATAGAGAGAAAAAGCTTTATTAGTTAAATTTTTAAGAAGAAAAAAAAAGCTTTTAACTTTTAAAGAGGTTAAATTTAAAGAAATAAATATTCAACAAAGCTTTACTTTAATATCTCACTTATAAAATGTTTTCTTTTCGACTTACTTTTGTATGACGATGGGTGTCTTTGAAATGGGTCCCCGAGTACCGTCATTATTTTCCATAGCAATTGGTATTATATGTGTCTTATTGCCTGTTGCTACATTATTTTGAGTTTGTTGCACCATTCGTGGTGCATTCAATTGTTGCAATGTTGGTGACATTACACGTTGGGGTTGTGATTGTTGTTGTTGTTGCTGCTGCTGGCCAAAGTTGTTATAACCCTGATCAACGAATTGATTGGGTGTACGTACCACATAGCCGGGAGCAGGGGCTGGAAAAAGAGGAAGTACAAATTTGTTATGAGTTTCTGGTTGTGATAAACTTTAAAAGTTGTGTTCACGCCTTCAGAAGTTTTTCTATAGAAAACTTGTTAAACATTGAACAACTTTTCTATAGAAATGTTCTTCTTAGTGTGAACATCTTTTCTATTGAAAAGTTCTTCTTAATGTGAACAACTTTTCTGTGGAAAAGCTCTTCTTAGTGTGAACAACTTTTCTATTGAAAAGCTCTTCTTAGTGTGAACAACTTTTTTATAGAAAAGCTCTTCTTAGTGTGAACAACTTTTCTATAGAAAAGTTCTTCTTAGTGTGAACAACTTTTCTATAGAAAAGTTCTTCTTAGTGTGAACAACTTTTTTATAGAAAAGTTCTTCTTAGTGTGAACAACATTTCTATAGAAAAGTTCTTCTTAGTGTGAACTTTTCTACAGAAATGTTCTTCTCAGTGTGAACAACTTTTTTGTAGAAAAGCTCTTCTTAGTGTGAACTACTTTTCTGTAATGAAGTTTGAGAAGCTTTTAGGTTTTTATAGTAAAGTTTTTAAGCTCTTATAGAAATGCTTTAAAGCTTTTGAGCTTTTTATGGAAAAGCTTTGTAGCTAAAATAAAATTTCAAAGGTAAACTTTTAAGCTTTTGTAAAAAGCTTTTTTAGTGAAGCTTTTATAGAAAAGCTTTTCAGAAAAACTTTTATAGAAAATCATTTTAGAAAAACCTTTATAAAAAAAATTTAGAAAAACTTTTATAGAAAAGCTTAAAAAAGCTTCTATAGAATAGCTTTTATATAAAAGCTTCTATAGAATAGCTTTTATAGAAAAGCTTTTATAGAAAAGCTTTCATAGAAAAGCTTTTATAGAAAAGCTTTCATAGAAAAGCTTTTATAGAAAAGCTTTTATAGAAAAGCTTTTATAGAAAAGCTTTTATAGAAAAGCTTTTATAGAAAAACTTTTATAGAAAAGCTTTTATAGAATACCTTTTCTATAAAAGCTATTCTATAGAAGCTTTTATATAAAAGCTATTCTATAGAAGCTTTTTTAAGCTTTTCTATAAAAGTTTTTCTAATTTTTTTTATAAAGGTTTTTCTAAAATGCTTTTCTATAAAAGTTTTTCTGAAAAGCTTTTCTATAAAAGCTTCACTAAAAAAGCTTTTTACAAAAGCTTAAAAGTTTACCTTTGAAATTTTATTTTAGCTACAAAGCTTTTCCATAAAAAGCTCAAAAGATTTAAAGCATTTCTATAAGAGCTTAAAAACTTTACTATAAAAACCTAAAAGCTTTTATAGACAAGCTGTTATAGGAAAGCTTTTATAGAAAAGCTTTTATAGAAAAACTATTATAGAAAGCTTTTTGGAAAAACTTTTATAGAAAAGTTTTTTTGGAAAAGCTTTTATGGAAGGCTTTTTAGATAAACTTTTATAGAAAAGCTGTTTGGAAAAACTTTTAAAGAAAAGCTTATGAAGCTTTTTAAGCTTTTATAGAAAATGTGAAGTTTTTTTAAGAAAAGCTTTTTTTATACAAGTTTTTAAGCTTCTTTAGTAGAACTATTTTATAAAGAAATTTTTCTTATTTTCTTGCTTAAATAACTTACGCATACCACCTGCTCCAAAGTGTTGTTGCTGTTGTGCCTGATTAAAGCTGGGCTGAGCTGGGGTATAAGTGGGTGTTTGCTCCAATTGAATGGGTATAATGCGTTCCTAGATAAATGAAGAAGAAATCTATTTTAATTCAAAAACTAATTAATTTCCTTAAATTATATTACCTTGGGACCATTTTGACTGCTATTGGTTTGATTAACTGGCGAATTGATTTGCAAACGCAAACCGGTAGTATTCATTGGTTGAGCACCAAAGTTTTGGGGAGCCGTCTGAGGCATAAAACCATTATTGCCCGAGTTTAAGGGCTGCTGTTGATACATGCCGCCTTGAGGTTGAGCTTGTGTTTGAGCTGGTGGTGGTGATTTGATGCGATTCAATGATGAAGGCACCACATTACCATTTTCCTCGGGGCGTGCCCAGGCTGGTTGTTCTTTAGCCAATGGTTGGGTACTCATCCAACGTAATTGTTGGCTAGGGGCGCCAGGGCCAGTTGGTTGTTGTTGTTGCTGTGCTGGCATTTGGCGCATGGGTGAGTCACGTTGTTGTTGCTGTTGTTGCATTTGTTGACGTACAATGTGTTGAGCTTGTGGCTCTGTGGGTGGTGCCAATGGTGCAATATACAGAGAGCCAACATTGGTCTATAGAATAGTTTTGCAAAAAAAAAATATTTAATTAAAATACTGTAAGGCCTTAGAAACGTGAGTTGTTTGTAAAAAAAAACGTTGTATTTGTTTTTGTTTAGTGGGTGGGTATTATGTAAAATTATTTACATTTTTCAAAGTAAATATTTGAAATATTTAACACTTGTATGAGGAAAGAATTCTTGATTAAACTATTAAGAGGCGAACCCCCTTAAAAGTTAAACAACTTACTTACCGGTTTAGGACCTTGATAAGCCGATTGTTGAGTTGAAAAATCAGGAGTTCTTTGCTGCTGTTGTTGTTGTTGTGATTGAGCTTGCACATTATTATAAATGGGCTGAGGATGCGACTGAGCCACTACTGCTGCTGGAGCCTGTTGTTGTTGTTGGGGTTGACTACGTTGAGTGCGCCATGGTACTGTTTGTGCCTGGTTATTAGGTGAAACTGAAGCTCCCGATGAAGCTGATGAAGGTGTTGATTGCTGAGCCAAGGGAGAAACAGCTGGTGGAGCTCTTTGCTGCTGCTGTTGAGCAAATTTGAAAGGACTTTCAGTGGCTCGTGGGGGTGTAGCATTTTCTGCTGTACGGGGACTATCAGTTTGTCTAGTATAAATATTGACAGCTGGTGATGTGGGTGCTGCCACACTACGAAATTCGGGTCTAGTTGTTTGTTGCTGTTGTGGTGATGATTGTTGTTGAGTCATTTGTGTAGTTTGTAAGGGTGATGATGATAGTTGTGGTGATTGTTGTGGAACACCACCATATTGTGGTGATTGTTGTAAAGGTTTAATGGGAGATTGTTGCTGTTGTTGTTGTTGTTGATTTGGAGTTGGTGGCGTGTATAATTGTTGTTGTTGTGGTTGATAATTCGTGTAATTATTGTTCGTTTGATTTTGTTGTAATCCATTGTTATTCGTAGTCGTAGTGGGCATCGTTTTCTTAAAACCTAAGAGTTTGTTATTAAATAAAAATAGATTAATGATATTGTCCAAGATTTTATCATTCAAAATTAAGTTGTTTTTGTTCTAATTTCAAGGAGTAAGTGCTGGATTTTGTTTAACTATGGACCTAATACTTTTTGAACTCTGAAATCCTAATAAGAAAATTCGAAATATTATGAAATTGTTTCACAAACTTGCAAACGAATGTTTGGGGCGAAATTCTTGAAGTTTAAACCGGAGTTAAGTTAACATTTAAAGTCCTAGGGACCTAATACTTTTGAACTTTATATTCTGATCTGTATTAAATAAAATCCTGAAAAGAAATTTTTAAAATTGTTTAACAAAATCTTTGAAAAGCCTTTAGTCGTATGTTTGACGTAATTCTCAAAGTTCAAATGGGTGCTACAACTAAATTTGAAGCCCTATGGATGTAATACTTTTTGAACTGTATACTCTGATCTGTATTTAATAGAATTCTAAAGTGAAATTCTTAAAAGTTTTGAAATTGTTTAACAAAATGTTTAAAAAACCTGCCGACGAATGTTTGGCGTATATCTCGGAGTTTAAATGGGTGCTGCAAGTAAATTTGAAGCCCTTTGGACCTAATACTGTTTTAACTTTATTCTCTGATCTGTAGGGAATATAATCCTGAAGAGAAATTATTAAAATGTTTGAAATTTTTTAACAAAATGTTTGAAAACTTATAAACGAATGTTTGGCGTAATTCTCGAAGTACAAATGGGTGCTACAACTAGATTTGAAGCCCAATGGATGAAGTACTTTTTGAGCTGTATACTCCAATCTGTATTTAATAGAATTCTAAAGTGAAATTCTTAAAAGTTTTGAAATTGTTTAACAAAATGTTTGAAAAACCTGCCGACGAATGTTTGGCGTAATTCTCGGAGTTTAAATGGGTGCTGCAAGTAAATTTGAAGCCCTATGGATGTAATACTTTTTGAACTGTATACTCCGATCTGTATTTAATAGAATTCTAAAGTGAAATTCTTAAAAGTTTTGAAATTGTTTAACAAAATGTTTGAAAAACCTGCCGACGAATGTTTGGCGTAATTCTCGGAGTTCAAATGGGTGCTGCAAGTAAATTTGAAGCCCTTTGGACCTAATACTATTTTAACTTTATTCTCTGATCTGTAGGGAATATAATCCTGAAGAGAAATTATTAAAATTTTTGAAATTGCTTAACAAAATGTTTGAAAACTTATAAACGAATGTTTGGCGTATTTCTCGAAGTTCAAATGGGTGCTACAACTAAATTTGAAGCCCTATGGATGTAATACTTTTTGAACTGTATACTCCGATCTGTATTTATTGGAATTCTAAAGTAAAATTCTTAAAAGTCTTGAAATTGTTTAACAAAATGTTTGAAAAACCTGCCGACGAATGTTTGGCGTAATTCTCGGAGTTTAAATGGGTGCTGCAAGTAAATTTGAAGCCCTTTGGACCTAATACTATTTTAACTTTATTCTCTGATCTGTAGGGAATATAATCCTGAAGAGAAATTCCTAAATGTTTTGAAATCATTTAACAAAATGTTTGAAAAACGTATAGTTGTCAAATTAAGGAAATTATAGGAGTTCATATGAGTGAAACATTAAAATTTGGAGACCTTTGGACCTAATTCCTTTTCAAATTTATTCTCTAAGATATCGTGAATAAACTCTTGATGATTAAAACTAAAGTGTTTAAAATTTATTGAAAAAAATTCTAAAAAAATTTTTTAAAACTATTTGAACTATTGAGTTCAAATCAGAATTATAGAAAAATGTTGAGACCTTTGGACCTAATTCTTGTTCAAATTTATTCTCCGAGTTATCTATAATAATATTCTGATCAGGAATTTTTAAATTTTCAAAATCTGTTTAATAAAATTTTGGAAAAATTTGAACTGAAGCGTTTAACAAAATCTTGGGATTTTAAAACAGATCTACCGGTCCATTACGAGACTTAAGGAATTTAATCATTCTGATGTCGAAGATCTGTTGAACTGACATAAAACTTTGACTTAAATTTTTTAACTTACTCCTTGAAATTCTGTAAAAAACACCCTTTTAAGCTGAATTAGTATCTGGGAAATATTTAACAAAAGTTGAGGAAGTTAGTAGGTTTTTGATGGGATATTTAGGATAAATAATGAAGATGTGGTTTAGCTGTACGTGGTTTAAATAAAAGCGCCTTCACCAGTTAAGTGTAGTTTAAAGCTTAAATATTACGCTGAAAAATATAAAATAGTTATAGAAGTAATGATGGTTGTCGGATGTAATGTTGAGAAAATATGGATAAAGATCAGTTGATGGAAATGTAGTTGAGAGTAGTTTGCTAAACGGAGTTTAACTAAAGTTTAAGGAATTGTAGAAAATAATGTAATGAAGTTAGAAAAAGTTAAGTATAATGGGTTTAGATGGTAAACTGCAATCATTGAAAGTTAAGGTTTAAGATTTAAAGGTTTAAACTTAGTTTAAAGCCGGGATAAAAACCTGTTCTTAAAGAAATTGTTTCTTTCGTTAACTTAAACTTTGTAGTCGGCTAAACAAAGTTTACATAACATTTTTCCCATATTCGAAAATCATGAAAGTTAATCTTAAGCCTAGACAACAACCATAACCATTAAGTATAAAAGTAATTAAAAATAAAACAGAAAAAAAGTAACAAATAAAATTGAAAGCTTTAATTATTATTATCATTGCTCTTAAAAAGATTCCCTTCAAGGAATCCAGCTCTCACCATCAATATTATCGTTGTTCATAGTTGCAGTACCATTATTAGTGGCATTGGTCGTTTGCGGTGAGCTACTAGCACTGTTAACGCTGTCGTTGTGTTCTATATTATTGCTATTATTGTTGGGCACTTCCACCATGGGACTTTTTGAACGATCTCTAACGTATTCATCCTTCCAGAAGGTATTCTTCTCCACCGGTGGTGGTACTTTACGCAAAGCCGCCATCGGATTTGGAGGAATTTTAATTTCTGGACGAAAGCCCATTGGTGGTGGTTCAAAACGTTGTGGTGTTGGTGATTTACGTGGCATACTGGGTGAATTGGGTGCGCTACCACGTCCAGCACCAGCACCACCACCATTGGTGGGTGGTGCTAATGTGCCTGTATTGGAAAAATTGGAAGAGGATGGTGGTGGTGGGGGTGGTGCTGGTGCACTGCCACCATTGAAATTCTTACCGGGTGCTGGCGGTGGTGGTGGTGGCAATACCTGAAACGGCATACCCATGGCAGCTGCGCCCATAGAGGCGGCCGCATTGGGACTAGAGGCCTGTCCGCCGGGCGACTGTGGTTGAGTGGGACGATTGTGTTGTTGGGCACCGGTGGCACCTTCGGCTTGTGCATTGCGTGCCAGACGTTTAGCCATGCGTTCCGATTTGATTTGCGAGAGATCAATGCCACCGGGTGTGTAGGTGAAGGGTTTTTTGTCTTTTGTCATCATGGCATTTTGAACACAGGCGGGTGCCTCGTAGGTCTGTTGTGCGGGCATGCGTTGACCAGATCCATACCTGGAAAGAGTAGAAGGGGGTTGGAAAATGTTATTAGTTAAGGAATTTTGTTTCTAATAAAATATTTTTCAAAACTATTGATATAATTAAAATAATTACAATAAATAATTACAAATGTTTGGATGTAGAACTAGATGTAGAACTGGAACAGAACTAGAACAGAACTAGAACAGAACTAGAACAGAACTAGAACAGAACTAGAACAGAACTAGAACAGAACTAGAACAGAACTAGAACAAACTAGAACAGAACTAGAACAGAACTAGAACAGAACTAGAACAGAACTAGAACAGAACTAGAACAGAACTAGAACAGAACTAGAACAGAACAGAACTAGAACAGAACTAGAACAGAACTAGAACAGAAATAGAACAGAACTAGAACAGAACTAGAACAGAACTAGAACAGAACTAGAACAGAACTAGAACAGAACTAGAACAGAACTAGAACAGAACTAGAACAGAACTAGAACAGAACTAGAACAGAACAGAACTAGAACAGAACTAGAACGAACTAGAACAGAACTAGAACAGAACTAGAACAGAACTAGAACAGAACTAGAACAGAACTAGAACAGAACTAGAACAGAACTAGAACAGAACTAGAACAGAACTAGAACAGAACTAGAACAGAACTAGAACAGAACTAGAACAGAACTAGAACAGAACTAGAACAGAACTAGAACAGAACTAGAACAGAACTAGAACAGAACTAGAACAGAACTAGAAACTAAACTAGAACTAGAACAGAACTAGAACAGAACTAGAACAGAACTAGACAAACTAGAACAGAACTAGAACAGAACTAGAACAGAACTAGAACAGAACTAGAACAGAACTAGAACAGAACTAGAACAGAACTAGAACAGAACTAGAACAGAACTAGAACAGAACTAGAACAGAACTAGAACAGAACTAGAACAGAACTAGAACAGAACTAGAACAGAACTAGAACAGAACTAGAACAGAACAGAACAGAACTAGAACAGAACAGAACTAGAACAGAACAGAACTAGAACAGAACTAGAACAGAACAGAACTAGAACAGAACTAGAACAGAACTAGAACAGAAACTAGAACAGAACAAGAACAGAACTAGAACAGAACTAGAACAGAACTAGAACAGAACTAGAACAGAACTAGAACAGAACTTGAACAGAACTAGAACAGAACTAGAACAGAACTAGAACAGAACTAGAACAGAACTAGAACAGAACTAGAACAGAGCAAGAACTGAACAGATAATGGGCAACATTTTAGAAAAAAATTCCTCAGTTTAAAAGAAAATTGTTTGACATATAACTTTTTATTAATTAATAGCTCTTTTCTTAAGTCACTTTATTTGCAAAATTTATGAAATTAAAAAATTTTAATTAAAACTTGAAATAACATAATAACATCATTGCCTAATAACCCATTTGTTAACTGTCTTTTTGAACATTAATTACAAAAAATATTTTAACCAAGAACTTGTCTATAAAGTTTAGCAACATATATTGCGTAGATTAGAACATGTTTTCGTAATTTTTGTGTAACAAAATAACTGTCAAAACAAGTAAATTGTTAAAAGTTGACTTTAGCATGTTACACATTTTTATTAAGAAATCCAAACCAGAGTAGAGGAGGTATGAATGAATGTTTAATTTAACAATAACTTAACTTCTCCTTAATTATGGTTTGACTTAATAAGGTTTTATTGACAATTAACTAGTTTCACAGAAAAGAAAACCGCAAACGGCAAACTATGCCAACATTATATAGAGACAAGTTAAAAGCTAAAAAACAGATAAACAAATTGTATCAAACAGCTATAACTAACTGCCTGTTTGGTTGTAGCTGTCTGTCCAACCATCTGTCCGTCCATCCATATGTCTGTCTGTCTGCCAGCCTGTCTTAGTAACTTTGTAGGTTTTGCTGTTTTTGCTCTAATGAAAACAAAAATTGCGTCACCACAAATTGACATTGCGGTTTTTGCTCTAATTTGTATGCAATGACTTGACTAACAGACAAACGACAGCAACATTTAATGACAAGTTGTTGTATTGACAACCACTACATCAATAATAAAAACAAAAAAAAAATGTGGGTGAAGCAGCAACATAAATAAACAACATCCAGTATGATCATCATGATCGTGTTTTAAACTATTTAGTAGGAAACTTTGTTAAATTCAGGGCTAAAAAGAACAAAGGTTTTTTTTTGTGAACACAAATTTTCCCACAACTATAATTTGTTTCAATGTTTCACATTAAATGATCTTGTTATTTTCCTTCAGACGAGATTACACATGTTTTCATTTGTCTAGTACCTTTCACCCCCCTTCCCTAAGCAATATCACTTAAAACCTTTAGGAAATACATAATAACAATAATAATGTCTTTCTTAATTGTTATTGACATCAAACATTTGGTTTTTTAAGCATATTGCCAAAAATATATATAAATATTCTTTGAACTGCATTAATTTTTTAGTTGAAATAAAAAAAGTATTAGACGAAAATCTAGCTAGCAGAAATAAAAAAAGCCAAAGATCTTTAGTACTAGATTCCATAGAGCGTGTGTCGTCTGAAATGAAATTTGTTCAATGACGTCAATATTTAAAATATATTTTTTAATGCATATAATAAACCTATAAAAAAATATCATTAAAATGGAAACAAATTGCTTATGTTATTAAAAATGTTTAAAAAAAACTTTAAAACAAACGAACTAGAACAAAACTAGAACAGAACTATAACTAGAACAAAACAGAACTAGAACAGAACAAGAACAGAACAAGAACAGAACAAGAACAGAACAAGAACAGAACAAGAACAGAACTAGAACAGAACTAGAACAGAACTAGAACAGAACTAGAACAGAACTAGAACAGAACTAGAACAGAACTAGAACAGAACTGGAACAGAACTAGAAGAGAACTAGAACAGAACTAGCACAGAACTAGAACAGAACTAGAACAGAACTAGAACAGAACTAGAACAGAACTAGAACAGAACTAGAACAGAACTAGAACAGAACTAGAACAGAAGTAGAACAGAACTAGAACAGAACTAGAACAAGAACAGAACTAGAACAGAACTAGAACAGAACTAGAACCGAACTAGAACAGAACTAGAACAGAACTAGAACAGAACTAGAACAGAACTAGAAAGAACTAGAACAGAACTAGAACAGAACTAGAACAGAACTAGAAAGAACTAGAACAGAACTAGAACAGAACTAGAACAGAACTAGAACAGAACTAGAACAGAACTAGAACAGAACTAGAACAGAACTAGACAGAACCAGACAGAACTAGAACAGAACTAGCAGCAGAACTAGAACAGAACTAGAACAGAACTAGAACAGAACCAGAACAGAACTAGAAGAGAACTAGAACAGAACTAGAACAGAACTAGAACAGAACTAGAACAGAACTAGAACAGAACAGAACTAGAACAGAAATAGAACAAACTAGAACAGAACTAGAACCGAACTAGAACCGAACTAGAACAGAACTAGAACAGAACTAGAACAGAACTAGAACAGAACTAGAACAGAAATAGAACAGAACTAGAACAGAACTAGAACAGAACTAGAACAGAACTAGAACAGAACTAGAACAGAACTAGAACAAAACTAGAACAGAACTAGAACCGAACTAGAACCGAACTAGAACAGAACTAGAACAGACTAGAACAGAACTAGAACAGAACTAGAACAGAACTAGAACAGAACTAGAACAGAACTAGAACAGAACTAGAACAGAACTAGAACAGAACTAGAACAGAACTAGAACGAACTAGAACAGAACTAGAACAGAACTAGAAAGAACTAGAACAGAACTAGAACAGAACTAGAACAGAAACTAGAACAGAACTAGAACAGAACTAGAACAGAACTAGAACAGAACTAGAACAGAACTAGAACAGAACTAGAACAGAACTAGAACAGAACTAGAACAGAACTAGAACAGAACTAGAACAGAACTAGAACAGAACTAGAACAGAACTAGAACAGAACTAGAATCAGAACTAGAACAGAACTAGAACAGAATAGAACAGAACTAAGAACAGAACAGAACCAGAACTAGAACAGAACTAGAACAGAACTAGAACAGAACTAGAACAGAACTAGAACAGAACTAGAACAGAACTAGAACAGCAATAGAACAGAACTAGACAGACTAGAACAGAACTAGAACAGAACTAGAACAGAACTAGAACAGAACTAGAACAGAACTAGAACAGAACTAGAACAGAACTAGAAACAGAACTAGAACAGAACTAGAACAGAACTAGAACAGACAGAACTAGAACAGAACTAGAAACAGAACTAGAACAGGAACTAGAACACGAACTAGAACAGAACTAGAACAGAACTAGAACAGAACTAGACAGACTAGACAGACTAGAACAGAACTAGAACAGAACTAGAACAGAACTAGAACAGAACTAGAACAGACCGAGAACAGAACTAGAACAGAACTAGACATAACTAGAACAGAACTTAAGACAGAACTAGAACGGACCTAGACAGAACTACAGAACTAGGACACTAGAACAGAACGAGACGGAACTACAGAACTCGAACTGGACGAGAACGAACTAGAACAGAACTAGAACAGAACTAGAACAGAACTAGAACAGGAACTAGAACAGAACTAGAACAGAACTAGAACAGAACTCGAACAGAAATAGAACAGACTACAGGAACTTAGAACAGAACTAGAACAGAACTAGAAACAGAAGCTAGAACAGAACTAGAACAGAACTAGAACAAACGAGAAATACTAGACAGAACTAGAACAGAACTAGAACAGAACTAGAACAGAACTAGAACAGAACTAGAACAGAACTAGAACAAAACTAGAACTGAACTAGAACTATATTGTGTAGTCTATAGTTTAGTCTATGGTCTAATCTTTAGTCTAGCATAGACTAGACTAGAGTTGCATATGAACGAAGCAACTTTTGCTTTGTTTACTTTTAAAAAATCATTAAAACTATTTCCTATAAATTTTATATAATTTTGTAATTTTCTGCAAATTAAGTAATTTTCTCTAAAATGAAAATGTTTAAAACAAATTTCCATAAAACTATAGCCACTAAAACTACTGACATTAAATAACAATTTTTAAAAAGTTTTAACTAAATTTGAGCATTATAAACATGATTAACAATAACTTCTTTTAACAAATAAATATGTGATTTTATATAATATATTTTTTTAATTTTCTTTACAGTTTGATTTTTTCCCGCTAAATAAGGTAAGAGCAACTTTTTTTATAAAAAAAATTTTATAATAAACTTATGAGGAAGTATTATAGAACTAAAGTCAATTTAATAATATGTTCAGGCCTTATGTGTAAATTGCAAATGTTTTTTTCATTTTGCAACATGTTGCAATATATTAATTGTTAAAATTATTTTAATTTCCCAAAAAAGGCTTGAAAACATAAATGTCTGTTTGATTTGAAACCAGCTTTTAAAATTTTCCTTATGATTTTTTATTTTAAATTCTATTAATTTGAAGTGCAAATAAGTGAAATTCACTTTTAGTTTTTTTTTCCTGTCGTTCAAAAAACACCTGCTGGTTTGTGAAATAAAATTTCTTCTTTCTTTTTGCAATTTTAACCCAATTATTTTTTGCTGCTATAAAAATTTCCAGGCCAGTTGTTTGGCTTGTCATATTGCAACATGACAAGAAACTGTCATACTTAAATAAACATATCCTAAACTAAAAAAAAAAAAAAATAAACATAAACTATAAAAAACCCACTGACAGGCTGAAAACTTTTAAAAAATGTTGCTTCTCTACCACTTGTGAGTGGTAAAATGAAAAACCTGTAATTTTGTGCATGACTTTTAAGATCCGTCAACAGTTTGCTGTTGTTTTTTTTTTTTTTTTTTTGGAGAGTTTATGTCATGCTTAAAGCACTTAGTTATATATCATTTTAAAATCAGGGTTTTAAGAAAAAGCGTTTAAAAACAGTTTTTTTTTACAGTCCCAAAGGAATTAGAGAAAAGGTTAAGAATTTGCCGTAGAATTTGTAAAATTGTTGCTGTCCAACTATAAACATGTGTGCAACATAAATTTCCCTCAACCGTTGCTGGCAGCATTTCTGATCTAGACTATAGTCTAGTCGTTAGCTTGGTTTATGTCTAGTCTATAGTAGTTCTGTCAGTTCTAATCTATTTTGTTTATGGCCTAGTCTATAAGATTAGGCTATAGTCTAGTCGATAGTATGATTTGTAGCGTAGTCTATAATATAGTCTAGTCTATAGTCTAGTTCTATAGTTCTCGTCTATAGTCTAGTCTATAGTCTAGTCTATAGTCTAGTCTATAGTCTAGTCTATAGTCTAGTCTATAGTCTAGTCTATAGTCTAGTCTATAGTCTAGTCTATAGTCTAGTCTATAGTCTAGTCTATAGTCTAGTCTATAGTCTAGTCTATAGTCTAGTCTATAGTCTAGTCTATAGTCTAGTCTATAGTCTAGTCTATAGTCTAGTCTATAGTCTAGTCTATAGTCTAGTCTATAGTCTAGTCTATAGTCTAGTCTATAGTCTAGTCTATAGTCTAGTCTATAGTCTAGTCTATAGTCTAGTCCTATAGTCTAGTCTATAGTCTAGTCTATAGTCTAGTCTATAGTCTAGTCTATAGTCTAGTCTATAGTCTAGTCTATAGTCTAGTCTATAGTCTAGTCTATAGTCTAGTCCTATAGTCTAGTCTATAGTCTAGTCTATAGTCTAGCCTATAGTCTAGTCTATAGTCTAGTATATAGTCTAGCCTATAGTCTAGTCTATAGTCTTAGTATATAGTCTAGCCTATAGTCTAGTCTATAGTCTAGTCTATAGTCTAGTCTAGTCTAGTCTATAGTCTAGTCTATAGTCTAGTCTATAGTCTAGTCTATAGTCTAGTCTATAGTCTAGTCTATAGTCTAGTCTATAGTCTAGTCTATAGTCTAGTCTATAGTCTAGTCTATAGTCTAGTCTATAGTCTAGTCTATAGTCTAGTCTATAGTCTAGTCTATAGTCTAGTCTATAGTCTAGTCTATAGTCTAGTCTATAGTCTAGTCTATAGTCTAGTCTATAGTCTAGTCTATAGTCTAGTCTATAGTCTAGTCTATAGTCTAGTCTATAGTCTAGTCTATAGTCTAGTCTATAGTCTAGTCTATAGTCTAGTCTATAGTCTAGTCTATAGTCTAGTCTATAGTCTAGTCTATAGTCTAGTCTATAGTCTAGTCTATAGTCTAGTCTATAGTCTAGTCTATAGTCTAGTCTATAGTCTAGTCTATAGTCTAGTCTATAGTCTAGTCTATAGTCTAGTCTATAGTCTAGTCTATAGTCTAGTCTATAGTCTAGTCTATATAGTCTAGTCTATAGTCTAGTCTATAGTCTAGTCTATAGTCTAGTCTTTAGTCTAGTCTATAGTCTAGTCTATAGTCTAGTCTATAATCTAGTCTATAGTCTAGTCTATAGTCTAGTCTATAGTCTAGTCTATAGTCTAGTCTATAGTCTAGTCTATAGTCTAGTCTATAGTCTAGTCTATAGTCTAGTCTATAGTCTTGTCTAGTCTAGTCTAGTCTAGTCTATAGTCTAGTGTATAGTCTAGTCTATAGTCTAGTGTATAGTCTAGTCTATAGTCTAGTGTATAGTCTAGTCTGTAGTCTAGTCTCTAGTCAAGATTATAGTCTAGATTAAAATATATTCTGCTTTTTAACATGTTGTTCACAAAAGTTGCTCAACATGTAGCTTAGTCCGAAATGTAAAACAACATGTTGCTATTTACAACACTAAATTAATTAGAGACAAAATTTTATAATTAAAATATTATTTTTATAATAATATAAAACCATTAACTCCCAGTTAATATTTCAAATCATGTGCTAAAACCATACCTTATAAGTCCACACTCCCATAATCTCAAAGAATATTATCGCCACAGCTTTAATTCTATTTTTATAACACTACTCTACTTAAGTTCTTATTATTTTTATTTTTTCAATAATTTCCTTAAACCACTTTTAGTTTCTTTTAAACTTTAATATTCTTATTCTTTGTGTTGGCTTAACTCAAGACACCACATGTTGGCGTTTTTTCTATCTGTCTTTAATCTACACACAACTAATGCAATCTCGACTTAAGCTACATTTCAAGAAAATTTTTAAACAAACCCACACTTTGGATTTCTTTTTTTCACTCAATTCTTTTTTTACCAGCCCATTGTTTGGTATTTTAAAAAGAAAAATATTACAATTTTTTTTATAAATTTTTTTTCTTTATTTTCTGTTCAAGATCAAGGGCAATTTTTTTCAATGGTTCACATACAATAGTGTTTTTTTGTATGAGAAAAAGAGTGAGTGACTGGCCGCCGCCTGTGTGTCATTAAATTAAATTTAAAAAATTTTATATATTTTTTTTTTGCACTTTCAATGTTTTTACATGAAAATGCGAAAAAAATACACATGATGACATAATGTTGATAAAATAAAATTAAATATTTCTTGCAAAACATTTCAAAAGCATGAATAAGCTTTTCGATTCCTTTAAACTTTCTGACAAAGAAATTTTTAATATGAGAACCGACCCTATACATAGTGGATTATAAGCTGGAGAACTATAAACACTATAATCTGTACCATATTATTAAATTATCATTGCAATACATAACTTTTTTTCTATAATTTTAATGATTCATATTTTTGTAATTTTTACACTTTATTTTTAGCATAAAATGTAATTTTTTCATTTTCACATTGTTGCCAAAATATCTGAAAATTTTCTTTTATAACTCAATTCTTTCCTCTTACACTCTTTTTCTCAGCTTTGATTATAAAAATAATTTTCATAATTTCTATTTAATTTTCAATTGAATATTTGTTTGCTGCAATATTTGCCGCCTTTTTGTTAGTTATTAATAAAATTTATTTCTGATATTTGTTTTGGCTGTGAAATTTTAATAATTTCCGTTGTGTTCTCTATTCACATTCCAAAATTAGCTTTTTGCGCATTTATTTTTCTTTAATAAAATTTGTTTTTGAATATTTGTTGTTGAAAGAAATTTATTTAATTAGATTTCTTAGTCATAGAGAAAATTGCATTTTATTACCACCACAATAAAATAAAATTTTAATTTTAAAGGAAATTTTGTACAGATTTTAGCATAAAACAAAACTAGACTACAAACTATAATAGAGGCTAGACTAGAATCTAGTTAGATATAGACTAGACTATAGAATTAGACTATAGACTGACTATAGACTAGACTATAGACTGACTATAGACTAGACTATAGACTAACTATAGACTAGACTATAGGACTAGACTATAGACTAATAGACTAGACTATAGACTAGACTATAGACTAGACATAGACTAGACTATAGACTAGACTATGAGACTAGACTATAGACTAGACTATAGACTAGACTATAGACTAGACTATAGACTAGACTATAGACTAGACTACTATAGACTAGACTATAGACTAGACTATAGACTAGACTATAGACTAGACTATAGACTAGACTATAGACTAGACTATAGACTAGACTATAGACTAGACTATAGACTAGACTATAGACTAGACTATAGACTAGACTATAGACTAGACTATAGACTAGACTATAGACTAGACTATAGACTAGACTATAGACTAGACTATAGACTAGACTATAGACTAGACTATAGACTAGACTATAGACTAGACTATAGACTAGACTATAGACTAGACTATAGACTAGACTATAGACTAGACTATAGACTAGACTATAGACTAGACTATAGACTAGACTATAGACTAGACTATAGACTAGACTATAGACTAGACTATAGACTAGACTATAGACTAGACTATAGACTAGACTATAGACTAGACTATAGACTAGACTATAGACTAGACTATAGACTACACTATAGACTAGACTAGTCTATGGTTTAGCTTATAAGCTGTAGTATACACAGTAGGTTAGTCTATAGCCTAGCCTGTATTCTACAATATAGTCTATAGTCCAGTCTTGAGTTCTGTTAAATACAGTGTAGAATCACTGTTGTTTTGTTTTATACATTTGAATGCAAAATACTCTTTTTCAGAATTCAATTAAAATATTTTCACCTTTTAAGGCAATTTTATATTAATCTAATTTTTTTCATCTGCTAAGCTAAATGTTTATATCTATTCCAATCTCTAATTAAAAATGAAAGTTCATTTTTTTAATTAAATTTTTTCCATTAAAATTTATATAATTTGCAATTTTTTTTTGCGAAATATTTACATTAAAACTAAACATTTTTTTAAATATTTAACTAAATATGATTCATAATCGCGCTACAAATTAGTTAAAAAGTATATGTTGAATTGTTTAGAAATTAAGTAAAAAAAAAACTATGTTTTTTAATGGTTTATGTGGTCATTAAAAATAATGTTTAGTGTTTAATAATGAAAGTTCCATGTTTTTTGCCCATTTTTTTAAACAACATTTTAAAAGATTTATTAGATTTGGCATCATTTAAACAGGCGAAAAAAATGAATCATAAATTAAAAAAAAATAATATAAATATTTTAAAAATATAGAAGAACCAAAGAAAAATAAACAAAAATTCTAAATTAACAAAAAATAGCAAAAAATTTAATTTTTTTGATATCTCAATTAAATTAACAATAATCTGTCAATTTTGTTTTTTGCTCTTTTGCAAAATGTTTAATGTTTTCTTATTATTAATTGTTTCTTATTTTTATTTTGCATAATTTAAAAGATTTTTGCCTTTAGGCTTTTTTGATTTCGTTGATGATTTATGTAAATTTTTTGAAATGTATTATTTTAATTTCATTTAAAAACACTTTTCAATTTTTAATAAATAAATAATAGTGATTATTTAACATTTACCATATACAAATATTGAAGTGGTGATATCAAGTGTTTTCATAATGTGCTACTTTTAACACTTTCCAAAGCTTTTGTATAGAAATTTTGAAACATTTTAAATAAATACTTTTGAAATAAGTTGGTTTATTTTACTCCCCTCTTTTTCTGCTCAAGTTGCAAAGGAAAAATGTGTTTTTAACATACTACAAACATTTTTCTTGAACAAATGTTGCTCAACATGTTGCTGCAATTTTTATACCAATACTTGAATCGTTTTTGTTACATTTTTCTTTTAAAAAGCATTTTTTTAGGATTTCAATATAAATTTAAAACATATTTTATTCTTTCCCATGTTGCTCAACATGTTGCTTATCCCAATATGTTACTAAATATGTTGCCAAATGACTTCTGTCCAAAAAATGGAAGTTGTTTCTTAAACATTAGTCTATAGTCTAGTCTATAGTCTAGTCTATAGTCTAGTCTATAGTTTAGTCTATAGTTTAGTCTATAGGCTAGTCTATAGTCTAGTCTATAGTCTAGTCTATAGTCTAGTCTATAGTCTAGTCTATAGTCTAGTCTATAGTCTAGTCTATAGTCTAGTCTATAGTCTAGTCTATAGTCTATTCTATAGTCTAGTCTGTAGTCTACTGTATAGTCTAGTCTATAGTCTAGTGTATAGTCTAGTGTATAGTATAGTCTATAGTCTAGTCTATAGTCTAGTCTATAGTCTAATCTATAGTCTAGTCTATAGTCTAGTCTATAGTCTAGTCTATAGGCTAGTCTATAGTCTTAGTCTATAGTCTTGGTCTATAGTCTAGTCTATAGTCTAGTGTATAGTCTAGTGTATAGTCTAGTCTATAGTCTAGTCTAGTCTATAGTCTAGTCTATAGTCTAGTCTATAGTCTAGTCTATAGTCTAGTCTATAGTCTAGTCTATAGTCTAGTCTATAAGCTAGTCTATAGTCTAGTCTATAGTCTAGTCTATAGTCTAGTCTAGTAGTCTAGTAGTCTATAGTCTAGTCTATAGTCTAGTCTATAGTCTAGTCTATAGTCTAGTCTATAGTCTAGTCTATAGTCTAGTCTATAGTCTAGTCTATAGTCTAGTCTATAGTCTAGTCTATAGTCTAGTCTATAGTCTAGTCTATAGTCTAGTCTATAGTCTAGTCTATAGTCTAGTCTATAGTCTAGTCTATAGTCTAGTCTATAGTCTAGTCTATAGTCTAGTCTATAGTCTAGTCTATAGTCTAGTCTATAGTCTAGTCTATAGTCTAGTCTATAGTCTAGTCTATAGTCTAGTCTATAGTCTAGTCTATAGTCTAGTCTATAGTCTAGTCTATAGTCTAGTCTAGTCTAGTCTATAGTCTAGTCTATATAGTCTAGTCTACAGTCTAGTCTAGTATATAGTCTAGTCTATAGTCTAGTCTATAGTCTAGTCTATAGTCTAGTCTATAGTCTAGTCTATAGTCTAGTCTATAGTCTAGTCTATAGTCTAGTCTATAGTCTAGTCTATAGTCTAGTGTATAGTCTAGTCTATAGTCTAGTCTATAGTCTAGTCTATAGTCTAGTCTATAGTCTAGTCTATAGTCTAGTCTATAGTCTAGTCTATAGTCTAGTCTATAGTCTAGTCTATAGTCTATAGTCTAGTCAAGCCTATAGTCTAGTCTAGTCTAGTCTATAGTCTATAATCTATAGTCTATAGTCTATAGTCTATAGTCTATAGTCTATAGTCTAGTCTAGTCTAGTCTAGTCTAGTCTAGTCTAGTCTATAGTCTAGTCTATAGTCTAGTCTAGTCTAGTCTAGTCTATAGTCTAGTCTAGTCTATAGTCTAGTTTATTCTATATATTCTATTCTATATAGTCTAGTCTATAGTCTAGTCTATAGTCTAGTCTATAGTCTAGTCTATAGTCTAGTCTATATTCTAGTCTATAGTCTAGTCTATAGTCTAGTCTATAGTCTAGTCTATAGTGTAGTCTATAGTCTAGTCTATATTCTAGTCTATAGTCTAGTCTATAGTCTAGTCTATAGTCTAGTCTATAGTGTAGTCTATAGTCTAGTCTATAGTCTAGTCTATAGTCTAGTCTATAGTCTAGTCTATAGTCTAGTCTATAGTCTAGTCTATAGTGTAGTCTATAGTCTAGTCTATAGTCTAGTCTATAGTCTAGTCTATAGTCTAGTCTATAGTCTAGTCTATAGTCTAGTCTATAGTGTAGTCTATAGTCTAGTCTATAGTCTAGTCTATAGTCTAGTCTATAGTCTAGTCTATAGTCTAGTCTATAGTCTAGTCTATAGTCTAGTCTATAGTCTATTCTATAGTCTAGTCTATAGTCTAGTCTATAGTCTAGTCTATAGTCTAGTCTATAGTCTAGTCTATAGTCTAGTCTATAGTCTAGTCTATAGTCTAGTCTATAGTCTAGTCTATAGTCTAGTCTATAGTCTAGTCTATAGTCTAGTCTATAGTCTAGTCTATAGTCTAGTCTATAGTCTAGTCTATAGTCTAGTCTATAGTCTAGTCTAGTAATCAGTATTTTAGATAAACATGTTGCTTCTGCAAAATGTTGCTCAACAAGTTGCTTGTTGAAAAAAAACTTCGTTAAAGCAGAAAATTAGTAATTATTTAAATAATTTTTCATTAAATTTGCATTTGTTAAATAAACAATCATGATTTTTGAGAAAATTAAAAATTATTTAAAATATTTTCTTATTAAAAAACTCTAGGGTAAATTACCAAAATTTTTTTATAAAAACATTTCTTTTAATTGCTATTTAAATAATTACTTTATTAAGTTTATTCCTTATCTTTTCTGAATTATTTTCTCTGTAGAAATTTATCTAACTTGCACTTCCATCAACAACAAATTTAATTTTTTATTAAAAGATTTAAACATGTTTTTACTTTTTTATTATTTAATTGTTTAAACGATTATCTTTTGCGCTAAACACACAACAAAATTCTTTGCTTATCTTAATAATAATTTAAAATATTTTGTTTTCATTTAAACAAATTCTTTTTGTTATTTATTTAAAAAATAATATTTTTTCAAATATTTTGCGCACTTACATTTCATGGTGATTATTTGTTAAACCATTTTGTTGTTGTTTTAAGGAATCTATAACTATTTCCGGACTTTTCAATTCCAAATTGAAGCCTTTATCTTTATGCACCATATAGGAGGGCAATGTCTCGATATAGGCATTGGCCTGATCATTATAGGAACCTAATAATTCACGATATTTGGAATAGACTAAACGTTTTAATTGTGGATTTGGACTGGAGGCAGTGTTGTTGTTGTTGTTGCGTGTAGTTGTATTACTATTAGAGGCACAATGTTGTTGTAAAGTGGCAGCCATTTTGTGGAGGTTAAAGGTTAAAGTTTTATTGCTAGTTTTTATGATTTTTTAACACTTTTTAGGTTGTTTAAAGGTTTTCCGCGATGTGTTTTTATTTAATTAAGCCGCATATTTTTTTATAAATTTTTAGTTTTTCTAAAATTTTTTTTATTAATTTCTTTAATTTTTTTAAATTTTCAAAATATTTTTTTTTTTTAAAATATTCCAAAACTTTTTTTTAAAAAGTTTGACAAAACTTTTTAAAAAAATTCCACATATTTTCTTTAAATTTTATATGTTTTTTTTTTTTGCTAAAATACATATTTTAACAAATTTTTGTTTCTATACTTGTTGCTTTGCTTAAAATGTTGCTAAACATGTTGCTTATATTGAAATCTTGGTAAATTTTCTTAATTTGTTAGAGATTTCAAAGCAAAATCTCTTAAATATTTGTAAATTTTAGATTTTAAAAGATTTTCTGTTATATTGTGTTTTTTGTTGGCAAATATGTTGCTTTAAACAAATGTTGCTAAACATGTTGCTGATTAGAAAAATTACTAGTTTATACAAAAAGTTAAGTTTTATTAATCATTTTTGAAATAATTGATCTTTTAACTTAAATTTGAAAGTGTTTTTTACTTAGAAAAATGTTGCTAAACATTGTTGCTCTCTTTAAAAAATCAAAAAACATTATTGCTTAACTATAATTTTCATTGTTTAAAACAAGATTTATACATTTTTATTAAGACCTCTTGGATTTTAAAAGATTTTCTGTTAAATTGTGTTTTGTTGGAAAATATGTTGTTTAAGACAAATGTTGCTAAACATGTTGCTGATTAGAAAAATTACTAGTTTATACAAAAAAGTTAAGTTTTATTAATCATTTTTGAATAATTGATCATTTAACTTAAATTTGAAAGAGTTTTTTGCTTAGAAAAATATTGCTAAACATTGTTGCTCTCTTTAAAAAATCAAAAAACTTTGTTGCTTAACTATAATTTTCATTGTTTAAAACAAGATTTATAAATTTTTATTAAGACCTCTTGGATTTTAAAAGATTTTCTGTTAATTTGTGTTTTGTTGGGATATATGTTGCTTAAGACAAATGTTGCTAAACATGTTGCTGATTAGAAAAATTACTAGTTTATACAAAAAAGTTAAGTTTTATTAAACATTTTTGAATAATTGATCATTTAACTTAAATTTGAAAGAGTTTTTTGCTTAGAAAAATGTTGCTAAACATTGTTGCTTTCTATAAAGAATTAAAAAACATTGTTGCTGAAGAGCAATTTTCATTATTTAAAACAAAATTTATATATTTCTTAAAGCTACCATGTGGGTGGTTTAATTTTTATCTCATAAAAAGGTCTAGTCTTATATGAATCATTTAAAATTCCTTAGAAAAAACTCAACAGAAAGCCTTTTAAAAATAAATAATCTTGACCCAGAAATTTATTAATAATTTCTGTAAAATGATAATTAATTATAAAGGATTCCCTGCCAAGCAAAACCCATCAGGCCTTTCATTTCCAATCTATTTGTATTGATTTTTTTTCTTTGCAATTTAATGATAACTTTTTGTCGTCATTTCTACTCCAATATTGATCACTTGAAGTGTTAACGTAAGATTGCAAAAAAAGAATTTAATGATCTGCTTTATGATCGCTTAAAAAAAATGAATTGATTTTTTTGTTATTGCCTTCAGTTAAAGTTTTATAATATTATATTTTTTCGATTTTTTTTTTGTTAATTTAAACTACTCATGCCCCAATAAATTAAAAACCATAAAAACCGCAAATAAGATCAATAAAAAAGAAGAATCAATACGTGTTTTGTTATTTAATAAAAAAATTTAAACTCAAAACAGACAATGGAATTGCGGCATTTTTTTTTTCGTACAAAAAAGATTATTGTTACAATTTCTTAAAAAAAGAAGAAAAAACTTCGTCAAAAAGTTATAAATAAGCCGTCATGATAAACTTTACATAGGAAATATTTTGCAAAATGTTAAAAAGTTTAAATCTTCTACTGTGACCAAAGAGTACAATCATAGCTATCATAGATCACCAATAGGCAGAAGAGAGTATAAAATCATCTCTATGAAGAGATGAGAGAAAAAAATAAACTGAGAGTGAGATCAGTAAAGGGATCTTTTGCAGATCAGATCATATCAAATCAATATTTGATCGAGTATTATGAGATACAGATCAATAAAAGTTCGGAGGATCAAAGAGGTCAAAGCTTAAGTTGTTCATTTAACTAAAGCGCTGAAAATACACCGACGATCAGTTTAAGATCGTATTTCTATCTTTGAAGATCTTTTATGTAATGATCTATGTTCGGTGAGAGGCCAAGTTCATTGATCTCAAGAGAAAAGTGAAAAAAATTAGATCAGTAAAAGATCTTTTTGCTCTTATGAAGCAACAATAGACAGAGAGTATAAAATCATCGCTCTGAGAAGCTAAGAATTCATCTTAAGATACTCTTTGTTTAAGGATCTTTTGCAGATCAAATCATTATTTGATCGTTTATTATATAAGATCAAAGCTCAAGTTTCTCATTTAACTAAAGCGTTGATAATACACTGACGGTCAGTATAAAATCGTATTTCTATCTTTGAAGATCTTTTATGTAATGATCTATGTTCGGTGAGAGGCCAAGATCATTTATTTGAAGAGAAGATCAGTGAAAGATCTTTTTGCTATCATAAAGCAGCAATAGACAGAGAGTATAAAATCACCGTTCTGAGAAGCTAAGAATTCATCTTAAGACAGAAAAAAACTAAACAGAGAGTCAGATCAGTAAACGTTTTCATTCTTATGTTTAAGGATCTTTTGCAGATCAAATTAAATCATTATTTGATCGTGTATTATATAGGAAACAAATCAATAAAAGTTCTTAAGATCAAAGAGACAGACGATCAGTTTAAGATCGTATTACTATCCCTGAAGATCTTTAATGTAATGATCTATGTTGGGTGAGAGGCCAAGCTTATTGATCTCCCAAATAAAATGTGAAAAAACATAGATCAGTGTAAGATCTTTTCGTTATCATAGAACAGCAATAAGCAGAGAGTATGAAGTAATCTCTTTAACTAGTTTTGTTTGCTCTTTATAAAGTGAAAAGCTAAGAGGAATTCATACCTCAGATCAAAGCTCAAGTTGCTCATTTATCATCACCTTAAAGATCTTTAATTGTTAACTTTGAAAGATGAAATAGAGATCAAAAAAAAGATCTGAACTTTAGATTCTAAAGTAAAAATCAAAGTGGTCAAAGCTTAAGATCTTTTTCATGCTCTCAACGCAAATAATTAATAATTGCTCATTATTGTAAAGAGTTGAAGTCAAAGTCAATTTAGGTTCGTACTAATGATCTTGTTAAGTGATGATCTAGATCAAGTGAGAGACCAAAAGGACAAAGCTTAAGAAGCTATACTGCTTATTAATCACAAAAGTGAATCTATAGATGATCTTTTTTGTCTAACTTTGAAGATATTTTTCAAACTTTCAAATCAAATAATTGATCATTAAGTTGCTCGTGGTTCTAAAGAGTTTAAATCAAAGTCAATTTACGATCGTATTACTATCTTTAAAGAACTTTAATGTGACGATCTAGATCAAGTGAAATGATTTTGATCTCAATAGAGAATCTATAAATGATCTCCTTTGCCTAACTTTAAAGATTTATCTCAAGCTTTCTAATCAAATAGCTGATCATTAAGTTGCTCTTGTGTCTAAAAAGTTGAAGTCAATGTCAATTTAGGATCGTACTAAGAATCTTCTTTTGTGATGATCTAGATCAAGTGAGAGGCCATGAGGTCAAAGCTTAAGAAGCAATAAACTAAAAAAAAAAACAACCTATAAATGATCACTTTTGGCTTACTTTGAAGATCTTTTTCATTCTTTCAAAGCAAACAATTGATCATTAAGTTGGTCTTGTGTATAAAGTTGGTCTTGTGTATGTGATCGTACTAAGGATCTTTTATATGATCATCTAGGTCAAGTGAGAGACCAAGAGGCCAAATCTTAAGAAGCAATAAACTAAAAAAAAACAACCTATAAATGATCTTTTTTTGGCTAACTTTAAAGATCTTTCTCAAGCATTTTTGGCTTTGAAGATCATTGAAGATCTTTTTCAAGCTTTCAAAGCAAATAATTGAAATTTCATGCTGCCCAGCTGTGCGATGAATTGAAGTAGAATCAAATTCTAACTGACTCAACAAATTATTTTTTTTATTAAATTAAAAACAACTAAATTTTCCCAGAAATTTCTGATTCTAAAAAACAATTCATCAATTTTTTTTTTAAATCAATTAAATGTATCCCAAAAAATAAAGAACAAATTTGTTGGACTCTTTGTGCGTGTTTTGAAAGGGGGTTAGCGTACTAATGATGATTCATCAGCATCCAATTTTTTTTACTTTAAGGCCCCAACAACTGATCAACAGCAACAAGAGCAACAATGTGTGTTTTTTTTTGTGTTGAGTGAAATATAAATTATTTATTATTATAAACATAAATTTATTTTTCAAACGCACACAGGTAGCATTTCAAGAGATTATGATCCCCACCTTAAGACAGAAGAAAATATGTTGAAAATTTTTTAAAAAATATTTTTGAATAAAAAAAATTACAATTTTGAATTAAAAGTAAAAACTAACTTTTTAAAATTTTTAAATTGTTAAAATTTTAAAATTAAAATTTCAAACAAAATTTAATTTTATTTTTTTAAGTTTTGGAAATTTTGTTTTATTTTTTCACTTGATTTTTTTCAAATTCAAATTAAGTCACTTATTTTTGTTAAGTTTTTTTTTTAACATAAATTAATTAAAATTCTTTTCTTTATTAATATTTAACACTTTATTCTTTTATTACTTTTTTTATTATTTAAATTAATTTATTTGTTTACACAACAAAAAATATTACGCTTTTCACTTTGTTGTTTAAATTAAATTTCAAAAAAAATTACTTTTTTATAAAAACGCTCTACGATTGTCGCGCGTTACAAGATCTTTACGCATTGAATGTTCAACGCTTAATGCGACAAGTCTGAGACGATCACAACAATAACTATGAATCTACGCTATACACCATACAATACAACAACAACAACAGCTACGTTTGTTTTACGTATTCAAGTTACGTTGCAACGTAACTACGGAAAACGAAAAAAAAAACAACAAAACTTGATTAGTCGTCTATCTGTCGTCTAGTGAAACAACCAAACAAACAGCAACTACAACAAATAATTAAATAAACAAATAAACTAAAAAAAGAAATAACTGACGGAACGACAGTTTGACAGAGGAGCTTTTTCTTAAAAAAAAATATTTGTTAATTTCTAAAGGCTGCCCAACAATGGTTTTTAATAAAGAAAGAAACCACTTCAGACAACTTTGTTTTTTAAGGGGGGTATATAGACGGCACCCCCTTCCTTAGTCATTCGCACAATTAATCATACATTACGAGGAGTACATTACACATTATAAAGGAGTTTTCTCTATTTAGTATAATATTGTGTGTATGTAAATGGCTAGGTTTGTATTTAAAAGCCCTTTAGATCTCTAGGAGTTAAGAGAACCACCTATTTTTTTATGGTCTTGACTATAGTCTACTCAACCTGGACTGTAGTCTAGTCTATAATCTAGATTATAGTCTAGACAAAAGTCTGTACTATAGACTATACTCTAGTCTATAGTCGGACTTTTATCTAGTCTATAGTCTGGACTATAGTCTAGGCTATAGTCTGGAATATAGCCAATAGTCTGTACTATAGTCTAGTCTATAGTCTGGACTATAGCCAATAGTCTGGACTATAGTCAATAGTCTGGACTATAGTCAATAGTCTGTACTATAGTCTAGTCTATAGTCTGTACTATAGTCTAGTCTATAGTCCGTACTATAGTCTAGTTTCTAGTCTAGTTTATAGTCTAGTCTATAGTCTAGTATAGTCTATAGTCTAGTATAGTCTGTACTATGGTCTAGTTCATAGTCTAGAGTATAGTCCAGTCTAAAGTCTGGACTATAGCCTGGACTATAGTCTAGTCTATAGTCTGGATTATAGTCTAGTCTATAGTCTAGTCTTAAGTCTGAACTATAGTCTAGTCAATAGTCTTTACTATAGTCTAGTCTATAGTCTGGATTATAGTCTAGTCTAAAGTCTAGTTTATAGTCTAATCCATAGCCTAGTCAATAGTCTAGTCCATAGTCTAGACTATAGTTTAGTCCGAGTTCTGTTCTATTTCAGTTCTAGTTCAGTTTTAGTTCTAGTTCAGTTCTAGATCAGTTCTAGTTCTGTTCTAGATCAGTTCTAGTTCTGTTCTAGTTCTGTTCTAGTTCTGTTCTAAGTTCTGTTCTAGTTTCTGTTCTAGTTCTGTTCTAGTTCTAGTTCTAGTTCTGTTCTAGTTCATTTCTAGTTCTGTTCTAGTTCTGTTCTAGTTCTGTTCTAGTTCTGTTCTAGTTCTGTTCTAGTTCTGTTCTAGTTCTGTTCTAGTTCTGTTCTAGTTCTGTTCTAGTTCTGTTCTAGTTCTGTTCTAGTTCTGTTCTAGTTCTGTTCTAGTTCTGTTCTAGTTCTGTTCTAGTTCTGTTCTAGTTCTGTTCTAGTTCTGTTCTAGTTCTGTTCTAGTTCTGTTCTAGTTCTGTTCTAGTTCTGTTCTAGTTCTGTTCTAGTTCTGTTCTAGTTCTGTTCTAGTTCTGTTCTAGTTCTGTTCTAGTTCTGTTCTAGTTCTGTTCTAGGTTCTGTTCTAGTTCTGTTCTAGTTCTGTTCTAGTTCTGTTCTAGTCTGTTCTAGTTCTGTTCTAGTTCTGTTCTAGTTCTGTTCTAGTTCTGTTCTAGTTCTGTTTAGTTCTGTTCTAGTTCTGTTCTAGTTCTGTTCTAGTTCTGTTCTAGTTCTGTTCTAGTTCTGTTCTAGTTCTGTTGTAGTTCTGATCTAGTTGTTCTAGTTCTGTTCTAGTTCTGTTCTAGTTCTGTTCTGTTCTAGTTCTGTTCTAGTTCTGTTCTGTTCTGTTCTGTTCTAGTTCTGTTCTAGTTCTGTTCTAGTTCTGTTCTAGTTCTGTTCTAGTTCTGTTCTAGTTCTGTTATAGTTCTGATAGTTCTGTTATGTTCTGTTCTAGTTCTGTTCTAGTTCTGTTCTAGTTCTGTTTAGATCTGTTCTAGTTCTGTTTAGTTCTGTTCTAGTTCTGTTCTAGTTCTGTCTGTTCTAGTTCTGTTCTAGTTCTGTTCTAGTTCTGTTCTAGTTTTGTTCTAGTTCTGTTCTAGTTCTGTTCTAGTTCTGTTCTAGTTCTGTTCTAGTTCTGTTCTAGTTCTGTTCTAGTTCTGTTCTAGTTCTGTTCTAGTTCTGTTCTAGTTCTGTTCTAGTTCTGCTGTTCTAGTTCTGTTCTAGTTCTGTTCTAGTTCTGTTCTAGTTCTGTTCTAGTTCTGTTCTAGTTCTGTTCTAGTTCTGTTTCTAGTTCTGTTCTAGTTCTGTTCTAGTTCTGTTCTAGTTCTGTTCTAGTTCTGTTCTAGTTCTGTTCTAGTTCTGTTCTAGTTCTGTTCTAGTTCTGTTCTAGTTCTGTTCTAGTTCTGTTCTAGTTCTGTTTCTAGTTCTGTTCTAGTTCTGTTCTAGTTCTGTTCTAGTTCTGTTCTAGTTCTGTTCTAGTTCTGTCCTAGTTCTGTCCTAGTTCTGCTCTAGTTCTGTTCTAGTTCTGTTCTAGTTCTGTTCTAGTTCTGTTCTAGTTCTGTTCTAGTTCTGTTCTAGTTCTGTTCTAGTTCTTTTCTAGTTCTGTAGTCCAAATTCTGGACTTTATCTCGATTATATCTTCGTAACTCCCTAGTTCTGCAGGGCACCTTTGAATATATTGGGGTCTCTTGTCTTGGTGGCCCATAGTGTGAACATTTTCATTCGTACAACAACAACCACCATACAAATGCCTTACAATATTTGTTGTATTAATCAGTTACAACTTGTATTACGACCAGCAAGAAACATGAGAATGACTGACACTGTGATTCACAGACACAACTACATGAATTGTTGTAGGAAAATTATTTACAAAATTTTTATTGGTGGGTTCAAGAGAAAAAGTTTAAAAGACAGCGACAACAACAACAACAACAATGTAAGTGCAAGTATTTGTTACAATACAGCACAGCTGCTGTTTGAGCTAAGTCCATAGTCTGTCCGTTTAGATGTGAGTGTCTAGTATTTGGCTTAAAAAAGTGTTTAAAGGAAATAGGAAGTGATGGGCAATTTAAACTTTATTAACACTTAAGTGTGAAGCGGAAAATTAAGCGGAAAATAATATGTTGTTGTAAATTTTTAAACAATTTAAAGTTTTTGGTTTTAGACACCAAATGTTAGTTTGTTTTTGTTGAGATGAAAATGGTTTTGATAAATGCCCATGACTGCTAAACATTTAATAGTTTTTTTTTACCTAAAAATGGTCAAATCGAATAATTATAAACAGATACAAATGTTTATGTGATTACTTATTGATTTTCAGGAGAAAAGCTTTATTTAGTCTTTGGAAGAAAAGTTCAATATTATCTAATACTTTTTAACCCTAAACCTCTTGAAATCATTAAGAAATTTAACACTTAAGTTTTCACCAAGTCTTTGTCTCTCTATAATTGAAGGTAATTTTCAGTTTCTTTGTTTTTAAATTTTTAAGTAATTAAATCGTTATATTATTATTATTTTTTGCTCATATTTTCTTATCATCGTCTATAGTTTTGTTGTCGTTTTTTGTAAAGCTTTCAAAATCTATTGAATGTTGGAAAAAATATCTCAAACTAAAAATTTCTTTGTTATTGTTTAATTTTTTTTTTTTTTTGCTATTTTAAGAAATTAATTAAAAAATCAGTTTTAAGTTTGTTTATTTTTTATTGTTTTGAACTTTTGTTTTTTTTTTTTTTTTTTTTTTTTTTGCAAATTATTAATGAATTTTAGACATGTCATGTCTAGTTCATGTGTTTTTTTTGTTGCTCTTTCTTGCTCTCAGCTGTTCATTGTTTTGATTAGTGTGATGTTGTCAATAATTTAACGGTTGTTTTTTATTATTATTTATTTTCGTTATAAAGTTATAATTTTATATCTGTTGGATTTTTTATTTATGTTTTAGCTGTTTATCTTTTTTTTTTTTTTTTTTTTTGTTACAAATAAATAAAACATTTTTTTTGGGGTTTTTCTATAATTGATTAAAATGTTAGAATTTTTATGACATAATTTTTTAGGTTCTTTTTATGGCCACAAAGAGAATGGATTTTTTAAATGATCTATTTTTTATTTAAAAGGGTCAAGTTTTGAAAACTTTCCGTAAAATAGGGACAATGTTTAATATATAGTGTGGCCTGTAGACTATAGCACAGTCTGTTGTACAGTTTAGCCTATAGCCTAGTCTATAGTTTAGACTATAGTGTAGCCTATAGTCGAATCCATTGTATATTCTATAGTCTAGTCTATGCTTTAGTCTAGTTTATAGTCTAGTCTATAGTGTAGTCTATAGTCTAGCCTATAGTCTAGTCTATAGTCTAGTCTATAGTCTAGTCTATAGTCTAGTCTATAGTCTAGTCTATAGTCTAGTCTGTAGTCTAGTCTATAGTCTAGTCTGTAGTCTAATCTATAGTCTAGTCTATAGTCTAGTCTATAGTCTAGTCTATAGTCTAGTCTATAGTCTAGTCTATAGTCTAGTCTATAGTCTAGTCTATAGTCTAGTCTATAGTCTAGTCTATGTCTAGTCTATAGTCTAGTCTAAAGTCCACTCTAAAGTCTAGTCTTAGTCTAGATAGTCTGTTCTATAGTCTAGTAGTATAGTCTAGTCTATAGTCTAGTCTATAGTCTAGTCTATAGTCTAGTCTATAGTCTAGTCTATATTCTAGTCTATAGTCTAGTCTATCGTCTAGTCTATAGTCTAGTCTATAGTCTAGTCAAAGTCTAGTCTATAGTCTAGTCTATAGTCTGGTCTATAGTCTAGTCTATAGTCTAGTCTATAGTCTAGTCTATAGTCTAGTCTATAGTCTAGTCTATAGTCCTAGTCTATAGTCTAGCCTATAGTCTAGTCTATAGTCTAGTCTGTAGTCTAGTCTATAGTCTAGTCTATAGTCTAGTCTATAGTCCTAGTCTATAGTCTATAGTCTAAGTCTATAGTCTAGTCTATAGTCTAGTCTATAGTCTATAGTCTAGTCTTATAGTCTAGTTATAGTCTAGTTTATAGTCTAGTCTATAGTCTAGTTATAGTTCTAGTCTATAGTCTAGTCTATAGTCTAGTCTATAGTCTAGTCTATAGTCTAGTCTATAGTCTAGTCTATAGTCTAGTCTATAGTCTAGTCTATAGTCTAGTCTATAGTCTAGTCTATAGTCTAGTCTATAGTCTAGTCTATAGTCTAGTCTATAGTCTAGTCTATAGTCTAGTCTATAGTCTAGTCTATAGTCTAGTCTATAGTCTAGTCTATAGTCTAGTCTAAAGTCTAGTCTATAGTCTAGTCTATAGTCTAGTCTATAGTCTAGTCTATAGTCTAGTCAATAGTCTAGTCTATAGTCTAGTCTATAGTCTAGTCTATATTCTAGTCTATAGTCTAGTCTATAGTCTAGTCTATCTATCTATAGTCTAGTCTAATTCTAGTCTATAGTCTAGTCTATAGTCTAGTCTATAGTCTAGTCTATAGTCTAGTCTATAGTCTAGTCTATAGTCTAGTCTTTAGTCTAGTCTATAGTCTAGTCTATAGTCTAGTCTATAGTCTAGTCTATAGTCTAGTCTATAGTCTAGTCTATAGTCTAGTCTATAGTCTAGTCTATAGCCTAGTCTATAGTCTAGTCTATAGTCTAGTCTATAGTCTAGTCTATAGTCTAGTCTATAGTCTAGTCTATAGTCTAGTCTATAGTCTAGTCTATAGTCTAGTCTATAGTAGTCTCTAGTCTATAGTCTATATAGTCTATAGTATAGTCTATAGTCTAGTCTATAGTCTAGTCTATAGTCTAGTCTATAGTCTAGTCTATAGTCTAGTCTATAGTCTAGTCTATAGTCTAGTCTATAGTCTAGTCTATAGTCTAGTCTATAGTCTAGTCTATAGTCTAGTCTATAGTCTAGTCTATAGTCTAGTCTATAGTCTAGTCTATAGAGTCTATAGTCTAGTCTATAGTCTAGTCTATAGTCTAGTCTATAGTCTAGTCTATAGTCTAGTCTATAGTCTAGTCTATAGTCTAGTATAGTCTAGTCTATAGTCTAGTCTATAGTCTAGTCTATAGTCTAGTCTATAGTCTAGTCTATAGTCTAGTCTATAGTCTAGTCTATAGTCTAGTCCTATAGTCTAAGTCTATTAGTCTAGTCTAGTCAGATCTAGTCTATAGTCTAGTCCTATAGTCCTAGTCTATAGTCCTAGTCTATAGTCTAGTCTATAGTCTAGTCTATAGTCTAGTCTATAGTCCTAGTCTAATAGTCTAGTCTATAGTCTAGTCCTATAGTCTAGTCCTAGTAGTCTAGTCTATAGTCTAGTCTATAGTCTAGTCTATAAGTCTAGTCCTATAGGTCTAGTCTATAGTCTAGTCGATAGTCTAGTCTATAGTCTAGTCTATAGTCTAGGTCTATAGTCTAGGCGATAGTCTAGTCTTATAGTCTAGTCTATAGTCCTAGTCTATAGTCTAAGTCTAATAGTCTAGTCTATAGTCTAGTCCTATAGTCTAGTCTATAGTCGAGTCTATAGTCCTAGTCTATATCCTAGTCTATAGTGCCTGAGTCTATAGTCTAGTCTATAGTCTAGTCTATAGTCTAGGTCTAATAGTCTAGTCTATAGTCTAGTCTATAGTCTAGTCTATAGTCTGTCTAAGTCTAGTCTAGTCTAGTCTTAGTCTAGTCTATAGTCTAGTCTATAGTCTAGTCTATAGTCTAGTCATATAGTCTAGTCTATAGTCTAGTCTATAGTCTAGTCTATAGTCTAGTCTATAGTCTAGTCATAGTCTAGTCTATAATCTAGTCTATAGTCTAGTCTATAGTCTAGTCTATAGTCTAGTCTATAGTCTAGTCTATAGTCTAGTCTATAGTCTAGTCTAGTCTATAGTCTAGTCTATAGTCTAGTCTATAGTCTAGTCTATAGTCTAGTCTATAGTCTAGTCTATAGTCTAGTCTATAGTCTAGTCTATAGTCTAGTCTATAGTCTAGTCTATAGTCTAGTCTATAGTCTAGTCTATAGTCGTCTATAGTCTAGTCTATAGTCTAGTCTATAGTCTAGTCTATAGTCAGTCTATGTCTATAGTCTATAGTCTAGTCTATAGTCTAGTCTATAGTCTAGTCTATAGTCTAGTCTATAGTCTAGTCTATAGTCTAGTCTATAGTCTAGTCTATAGTCTAGTCTATAGTCTAGTCTATAGTCTAGTCTATAGTCTAGTCTATAGTCTAGTCTAGTCTAGTCTAGTCTATAGTCTAGTCTATAGTCTAGTCTATAGTCTAGTCTATAGTCTAGTCTATAGTGTAGTCTATAGGCTAGTCTATAGGCTAGTCTATAGGCTAGTCTATACTCTAGTCTATACTCTAGTCTATACTCTAGTCTATACTCTAGTCTGTACTCTAGTCTATAATCTAGCCTACAGTCTATTTTATAGTTTAGTCCATAATCTATTCTGCAGTCTAGCCTATATTCTAGTCTATAGTATAGTCTATAGTCTAATCTATAGTCTAATCTATAGTATAGTCTATATTCTAGTCTATAGTCTAGTCTATAGTCTAGTCTATAGTCTAGTCTATAGTCTAGTCTATAGTCTAGTCTATAGTCTAGTCTATAGTCTAGTCTATAGTCTAGTCTATAGTCTAGTCTATATTCTAGTCTATAGTCTAGTCTATAGTCTAGTCTATAGTCTAGTCTATAGTCTAGTCTATAATCTAGTCTATAGTTTAGTCTATAGTCTAGTCTAAAGTCTAGTCTATAGTATAGTCTATAGTCTAGCCTATAGTCTACTCTATAGTTTAGTCTATAGTCTTGTCTATAGTCTAGTCTATATTCTAGTCTATATTCTAGTCTATAGTCTAGTCTATAGTCTAGTCTATAGTCTAGTCTATAGTCTAGTCTATAGTCTAGACTATAGGCTAGTCTATATAAACTATATAACTTTGATCCATTTCATTTGTATTATTTGCCAAACATAACCCTAACCTATACCAACTCTTTGTGACACTTATTGAAACCACTTAAAAGAAAACCTTTAAAAAAATATGTTTAATAATAAAAATATTTCATTTAACAAATCATTTATCATAAATTCTTTCATAATACTACTGCTTTTTAAGACGTTACTACCAATTTAGCTACTTTGCAGTTGTTAAATGTTTGTTTTTTTTTTTTCTTTGGTTCCAAACCCGATTTCTTTTAAAACTAAAGTAGCTTTTTATGTTTTTTTTAAGATGAGGGGTCCACCACCACATGCAGTTTATGTTTTATGAGGGTAACAATTTAATATGAATTGTTTTTGATGTTTTTTTGCAGAAGAAAAAAACATAAAGAAAATATTATAAGCTGATTTTACTTTCACTCTTTTTAAAGTGAAGAGAAAAAAACCTTTCAGACTTATGATGGGCACAATGGCAATAAAATTTGTGTGTTTTTTTCGGTTATTGTCTAGAGTTTAGTGGCTTAAAGCTTTGAAGTTTTAGTTTTTTTTTTTTTAAATAATTTTTAATAAAGATGAAATATTGTGGCATAATAACAGAAATTTAATATTAAATAAGAAATGAAGATTAAAAAACATAAAAGATTTAATATTGTTAAATTAAAGGGTAAATTTGGTAATATTTTAAAAATAAAGTTTATAACCAACAATTAGTATAAATGAGGTGATTACAAAATTTTGAGCAAAATAAGTTAAAAAGAGTTTTTACCAAATACTTGAAAGTAATCTAAAACATTTTAATTAAATAGTTTGTTAATTGTTGATAAAATTGATGTAACAATGTGTTCAAGTTTAACAAACTTTTAATTAAATGGTTTTACTCAAACAAAGTCTTTAAACTCTTTTCTCCAACACAACATTTTTAATTTAATATTTATTTATTTAGTTTAGTTCTCTTTATAGAACTATTTAAAGAAATGACTCATTTTTCAAGAAGTTTTTTTCTTCAAGTTTTTAAAAATTTTGTTTATTTTCAAAAAAAATCAAACGTTTAAAATCCATTTGTTTTTCTCATCGTATTTAATTACCAAAATTTGTTTTCTATTATTTAATTATGATTTTTTTTTATATAAATTGCGTGTGTAAGTTTTTGTAAATTGTTTATAATTTATGCGTGAAAATCCAAAAATTTGATGGAAACAAATTTCATTTTTTTTTCGCTTGTTTTTAAGTGTTTTAATTTTCCTTATAATTTTTTATAATTTATTTGAGAAATCTGTCGGTCTGTTTAAATTTATATGAAAATTCACGCACATGTTTATCTTCCGCCTTTAACTTTTTTTTTTTCTCGCTATCGCATATTTCTGACCTTGAATTTTGTATATTTTTTTATGCTTTTATTTTATATAGCTAAAGATTTATAGTTTTTTTTTTGCTATTTTTTATAGTATATTGGAAAATTTGGGGATTTTTGAAAACAGACAGGAAAAAACTCTCTCGTGTAGAAAAACTATTTTGTGGGAATGATTTTTGCTTTAAAAACAATGGATTATAATAATGACTAGTCTATAGATTAGATAAGAGTCATCTTAACTAATGTTGTGTGTATAAAGTACAGACACTAGTACCGATCAAAGACCAAAGAAATCACTAGACCACAGTCCGAACTATAGACTAGATCCAACAAACTTTATTTGATTATAGTACAGACTATTGGCTGCAACATAGTTCCGACTATAGAGTAGACAATAGTACAGATTATAGACCAGACTATAGTCCAGACTATAGACCAGGCTATTGTCCAGACTATAGACCAGGCTATAGACCAGACTATAGACTATAGTCTAGTCTATAGTCTAGTCTATAGTCTAGTGTATAGTCTAGTCTATGGTCTAGCCTATAGTCTAGTGTATAGTCTAGTATATAGTCTAGTCTATAGTCCAGTCTATAGTCTAGTATATAGTCTAGTCTGTAGTCTAGTCTATAGTCTAGTCTATAGTCTAGTCTGTAGTCTAGTCTATAGTCTAGTCTATAGTCTAGTCTATAGTCTAGTCTAGTCTAGTCTATAGTCCAGTCTATAGTCCAGTCTATAGTCTAGTCTATAGTCTAGTCCATAGTCTAGTCTATAGTCTAGTCTATAGTCTAGTCTATAGTCTAGTCTATAGTCTAGTCTATAGTCTAGTCTATAGTCTAGTCTATAGTCTAGTCTATAGTCTAGTCTATAGTCTAGTCTAGTCTATAGTCTAGTCTATAGTCTAGTCTAGTCTATAGTCTAGTCTATAGTCTAGTCTAGTCTATGTCCTAGTCTATAGTCTAGTCTATAGTCTAGTCTATAGTCTAGTCTATAGTCTAGTCTATAGTCTAGTCTATAGTCTAGTCTTAGTCTAGTCTATAGTCCTAGTCTATAGTCTAGTCTATAGTCTATCTATAGTCTAGTCCTATAGTCTAGTCTATAGTCTAGTCTAGTCTAGTCTAGTCTAGTCTATAGTCATCTATAGTCCTAGTCTATAGTCTAGTCTATAGTCCTAGTCTATAGTCCTAGTCTATAGTCTAGTCTATAGTCTAGTCTATAGTCTAGTCTATAGTCTAGTCTATAGTCTAGTCTATAGTCTAGTCTATAGTCTAGTCTATAGTCTAGTCTATAGTCTAGTCTATAGTCTAGTCTATAGTCTAGTCTATAGTCTAGTCTATAGTCTAGTCTTATAGTCTAGTCTAGTTCTAGTTATAGTCCTAGTCTATAGTCTAGTCTATAGTCTAGTCTATAGTCTAGTCTATAGTCTAGTCTATAGTCTAGTCTATAGTCTAGTCTATAGTCTAGTCTATAGTCTAGTCTATAGTCTAGTCTATAGTCTAGTCTAGTCTATAGTCTAGTCTATAGTCTAGTCTATAGTCTAGTCTATAGTCTAGTCTTAGTCTAGTCTATAGTCTAGTCTATAGTCTAGTCTAAGTCTAGTCTATAGTCTAGTCTATAGTCTAGTCTATAGTCTAGTCTATAGTCTAGTCTATAGTCTAGTCTATAGTCTAGTCTATAGTCTAGTCTATAGTCTAGTCTATAGTCTAGTCTATAGTCTAGTCTATAGTCTAGTCTAGTATAGTCTATAGTCTAGTCTATAGTCTAGTCTATAGTCTAGTCTATAGTCTAGTCTATAGTCTAGTCTATAGTCTAGTCTATAGTCTAGTCTATAGTCTAGTCTATAGTCTAGTCTATAGTCTAGTCTATAGTCTAGTCTATAGTCTAGTCTATAGTCTAGTCTATAGTCTAGTCTATAGTCTAGTCTATAGTCTAGTCTATAGTCTAGTCTATAGTCTAGTCTATAGTCTAATCTATAGTCTAGTCTATAGTCTAGTCTATAGTCTAGTCTATAGTCTAGTCTATAGTCTAGTATATGATCTAGTCTATAGTCCAGTCTATAGTCTAGTCTATAAATCCAATATTCATTACTAATATTTAATAGTAATGCATTACTCATGTGGAATTTTTCTTTTGACGTCTTCAATTTCCTTCAAAAATACCCTTAATTGTTAATTTTGTTTTAAAAAAATTTCGAAATTCTCAAGTTGCATTTTTATTTATTATTTTCATAAAAATAATTATAATTTTTGTATTAAATTCAAAATATTTTACACATGATTTAAAGAAATGTCAATGCCGTTTTAAAACTAAAACCTTAAACATCTTCAGCAAAACAAAAAAAAAAAACAACATTGAGGATGATTTATCAGTCCGTCCCTTTATACACACACACTCGTCTGTCTGTCCGTCTGTCCGTCTGTCCGTCTGTCTTTTTGTTTTATAAACATGTCTTTTGCTTGACTGGTTGCTTGCTTGGTTGCTTGAACTGTTACCGTTTAAGTTCCCCCGATTTGGTGGTCATGACAAACTGTAATGCATCAAAATGTCGTAAAATTTAACACAAAGTGCAAAAAAATCTAAATATTTATTTAAGCCGTTAAGACTTAAAAAAAGAAGTAACGTATGAACAAAAAAAATTTTAATAAAAATAATAATTACCCAGCAAAAGTAAAAAAGTTCGTAGTTATTTTTTTTTTTTTTTTGTTAAACAAAAAAATTAACAATTTATTAAGAAAAATAAACAATTGTGATGTGTGAACATAAAACAATAATAAAGTTTCAAGTGTGCCAAAAAACAAAAATAATAAAAAAAAATTATAAAAAATAAATATTTTTAAAGTTTAATGCACTTGTTGCGCCACCACAAGTTAAAGGAAACAAATACTTGAACTTTAAATTATGCAATATCGTTCCGAAAAAAAAACTCCACAAACAAAGATTTGTCATTAAAATTTAGGAACTTAAAACAAGAAACATAAAGACTGATAGAGAGATTATTATTATTATTGTAGAAGGAATTTCAAAGATTTATTTTGTTTACAAAATATTTACTTTTAATCTGCTCAAAATGTTTTACTAGAATTAATCAAAAACGGTCTGTGACAGTTAAACAAATTCTTTGAAAATATAATGTGGAAATTGAGGCCACCCATTTACAAAATTTAAAATGTGTATAATTTTTCTCATATGTATATTAAACACATTAAAATATTAAAAATACTAAACGAAAAGCTACTTTAAAAACTAGATATGTGCCATACTATTTTAGGAGGGCTGTACGATAAGTAATTGAAACTAAAGAATAGAGACTATGATACAGACGAGATAATATAGGACCACAAGATAGTCTGGATAACAGACAAGCCTATAAGAAAAATTATAGATTGTACTATATAATAAACTATAGACAAGATTATAGTCTTGACTGTAGACTAGACTATAGTCTGAACTATATACTTGACTAAAGTATGAACTACGGACTAGTCTATAGTCTGGACTATAGACCATACTGCAGCCTGAATAACGAACTATACTATAGTCTGAACTATAGATTAACTATATACTAGATTGTAGTCTGAATTATAAATGAGAGTATAGTCTATATATAGACTATAGTATTGAATATAGAATATCCAATAGTCTAGACTATGGGCACCACTATAGTCCTGGACTACAAACTAGACTATAGTCTGAACTATAGATTACACTATAATTGGACAATAGACTTTAGTCTGGACTATGGACTATGGTTTTTAGTCTAGTCCAGTCTATAGTCTAGACTATAGTCTGGACTATAGACTGGACTATAGACTGGACTATAGACTATAGTCCGGATTATAGACTGTAGTCCTGACAATAGACTATAGTCTGGACTATAGACTATGGTCTGAACTATAGACTATAGTCTAGACAATAGACTATAGTCTGGACTATAGACTATAGTCTGGACTATAGCCTATAGTCTGGACTATAAACTATAGTCTAGACAATAGACTATAGTCTGGACTATAGACTATTGTCTGGACTATAGACTATAGTATATAGTCCAGACTATAGTATGGACTATATACTATATTTTGGACTATAGACTATAGTCTGGTCTATAGACTATAGTCTGGATTATATACTATAGTATAGACTATATACTGTAGTCTGGACTTTATACTATAGTCTGGACTATAGACTATAGTCTGGACTATAGACTATAGTCTGGACTATAGACTATAGTCTGGACTATAGACTATAGTCTGGACTATAGACTATAGTCTGGACTATAGACTATAGTCTGGACTGTAGACTATAGTCTGGACTATAGACTATAGTCTGGACTATAGACTATAGTCTGGACTATAGACTATAGTCTGGACTGTAGACTATAGTCTGGACTATAGACTGTAGTCTAGTCTATAGTCTAGCCTATAGTCTAGTCTATAGTCTAGTCTATAGTCTAGTCTATAGTCTAGTCTATAGTCTAGTCTATAGTCTAGTCTATAGTCTAGTCTATAGTCTAGTCTATAGTCTAGTCTATAGTCTAGTCTATAGTCTAGTCTATAGTCTAGTCTATAGTCTAGTCTATAGTCTAGTCTAGTCTAGTCTATAGTCTAGTCTATAGTCTAGTCTATAGTCTAGTCTAGTCTATAGTCTAGTCTATAGTCTAGTCTATAGTCTAGTCTATAACAATAGAATTGATTACAGACATTAGTGTGGACTATATACTATATTGTTTAGACTATAGTCTAGTCTATAGTCTAGTCTATAGTCTAGTCTATAGTCTAGTCTATAGTCTAGTCTATAGTCTAGTCTATAGTCTAGTCTATAGTCTAGTCTATAGTCTAGTCTATAGTCTAGTCTAAAGTCTAGTCTATAGTCTAGTCTAAAGTCTAGTCTAGTCTATAGTCTAGTCTAAAGTCTAGTCTAGTCTATAGTCTAGTCTATAGTCTAGTCTATAGTCTAGTCTATAGTCTAGTCTATAGTCTAGTCTAAAGTGTAGTATATAGCCTACTCTTTAGTCTAGTCTATAGTCTTGTATATAGACTAGTCTATAGACTAGTCTATATACTAGTCTATAGTCTAGTCTATAGTCTAGTATTTAGTCTATTCGATAGTCTAGTCTATGGTCTAGCCTATATTCTAATATAATATAGGGACAACAGTTTTTCTCTTTAACTTTCTTATTTTTTTTAAACCTTCAATTGTTTCCTCATTTTTACTTCAAAACAAACTAATCAATTTTCCATTTGCGACACTCGTGTTAATTTTTGAGTACTATGGAACTAATATTAATGGCATAAAATATGGGTCAAATGCGCCACCTACTTAAATCAATTTATATTTTCTTTTTATTTTAGTTACCTAGTATTTTTCATTCAACATTATTTTTGCAAATTGTCCTAATGTTTTTTTTTTTTTTTTGTCTGTAAAGCGAAAAAAAATAGTACTAGAGAACAATCAAGATTTTAATGTCATAAACAAATATGAAATGTGTCAAAAAATTATTGACGTATGGCGTAGTCAAAAAAAGATATTGGAAAACAGGCAGTCTGAAAGCAGGAGGGAAAGACGGACGGAAGGACAGACAGACAGACAGACTGCGAGACAGCAGGAAAGACAGACATTGAGGAAGTCAGACAATTCAAAAGAAAACAAAACTTTTTTTTCTTAGAAAACGTCATTATTTTAAAGGCAGTTGTTGTTTAAATATTTATAATTAAAACTAATGAGGTCCCTACTGTGCTAATTTATGACGGCGTTGTAGATGATGATGAGTAATGTTTTGTTTTTAATCATAATTATTTAAATAATTGTGGATAATTAGTCAAATTAGTTTTGATTAATGATGGACATTGAAAAGAGAGGAAAATTTCTTTCATAAATAGTTTTTCATCTTTTGCGGTTTTACAAAAGATTTCTGCAATCAATTACTAAATAACTTTTTAGAAGTAGTTGGGTAATCGCAAGATTTATGGTAAAATTTGTCTCACTGTCATTATTTTAATCGAATATTCATATATTGCGTTAGATTTTAAATTCTATAAAGTGCACAGTAGTTTTTTGGGAGTACTTACCCAATCAATTCCTGGAAGTTGTTAGGTAATATAATTTTTTTAAGGAATTAATTGAAACTAAAGTTGTGGAAATGAGATTTTCATAGAAGGGCAAGCCTGGCTGTAATCATATTCCCTTTTTGGAAAGTTTCTTTAAGTTTTTCTTTCGGACTCAGCAACAGATCCCTGTTTTTGCGAAAGTCCACCGAACATTTGTTAATTTCCTATGAAATCATTTGTTTATAATTCATTTATTAGCCTTGAAAAATATTGAAAATTTGGCGTATTTTTCACAGCTGAAATATAGGCAGCAAACGTAAGAAAAAAAAAACACATACAGACCAACGCCCACTCTTGATGTCTCTTCTAGTGGGTTTAATAAATTAAACGGGGGAAAAATTAAGAAAACAACAAAAGAAAAAAATCAAATAAAACAATGTTCATTCCTATATACAAATAAATAAATAAAAAAACTTTATACATAAAACATTTGTTCCAAGCGTTTCTTCTGAAAAAAAAAAACTTCTTGAACACGCTTTTGGCAAAAAATTTGGATTTTAAAAACACTTTGTTGTTGTTAAAATTTTACGAGTATTATTGTTTAATTTTTGTTTAATTAATTTGCTTTAAATACTGTTGACATTTTTATAACGCAATGTTCTTGTTCTTGGTGTTTTTGCACACGTTGTTTTTTCTTTAAGGATAAAAATAAATTTTTTTAAAATTTATAATAAAATTTAAAAGAAATTAGTCTCGAGAAGGCAATAAAAATTGTATTAAATTATATAGTTTGTAAACATACTAAATGTTTGCTTGCTGGGGTCAAGGCCGTTCACTATATAAACTATTTAAAAATTATAAATATTTTATGCGAAAATTAAAGTAAAATTGTATAAACATGACTACATAATGGGTCAATAAACTTTCTGTAAAAAATAAGCCCCCACTATACAATAAACTAGACTATAGACTACACTATATACTAGACTATAGACTAAACTATAGACTAGACAGTAGGATCGAATGAGATGAAACTCTAATTGGGATAAGAACTAGAACGGAACTGCAACTAAACCATAACCAAATAAGAACTAGAACAGAACTAGAACAGAAATAGAACAGAACTAGAACAGAACAGAACTAGAACAGAACTAGAACAGAACTAGAACAGAACTAGAACAGAACTAGAACAGAACTAGAACAGAACTAGAACAGAACTAGAACAGAACTAGAACAGAACTAGAACAGAACTAGAACAGAACTAGAACAGAACTAGAACAGAACTAGAACAGAACTAGAACAGAACTAGAACAGAACTAGAACAGAACTAGAACAGAACTAGAACAGAACTAGAACAGAACTAGAACAGAACTAGAACAGAACTAGAACAGAACTAGAACAGAACTAGAACAGAACTAGAACAGAACTAGAACAGAATAAGAACAGAACTGGAACAGAACTAGAACAGAACTAGAACTGAACTAGAACAGAACTAGAACAGAACTAGAACAGAACTAGAACAGAACTAGAACTGAACTAGAACTGAACTACAACTGAACTAGAACTGAACTAGAACTGAACTAGAACTGAACTAGAACTGAACTAGAACTGAACTAGAACTGATCTAGAACTGAACTAGAACTGAACTAGAACTGAACTAGAACTGAACTAGAACTGAACTAGAACTGAACTAGAACTGAATTAGAACTGAACTAGAACTGAACTAGAACTGAACTAGAACTGAACTAGAACTGAACTAGAACTGAACTAGAACTGAACTAGAACTGAACTAGAACTGAACTAGAACTGAACTAGAACTGAACTACAACTGAACTAGAACTGAACTAGAACTGAACTAGAACTGAACTAGAACTGAACTAGAACTGAACTAAACTGAACTAGAACTAAACTAGAACTGAACTAGAACTGAACTAGAACTGAACTAGAACTGAACTAGAACTGAACTAGAACTGAACTAGAACTGAACTAGAACGGAACTAGAACTGAACTAGAACTGACTAAGAACTGAACTAGAACTGACTAGAACTGAACTAGAAACTGAACTAGAACTGAACTAGAACTGAACTAGAACTGAACTAGAAACTGAACTAGAACTGAACTAGAACTGAACTAGAACTGAACTAGAACTGAACTAGAACTGAACTAGAACTGAACTAGAACTGAAACTAGAACTGAACTAGAACTGAACTAGAACTAGAACTGAACTAGAACTGAACTAGAACTGAACTAGAACTGAACTAGAACTGAACTAGACTGAATTAGAACTGAACTAGAACTGAACTAGAACTGAACTAGAACTGAACTAGAACTGAACTAGAACTGAACTAGAACTGAACTAGAACTGAACTAGAACTGAACTAGAACTGAACTAGAACTGAACTAGAACTGAACTAGAACTGAACTAGAACTAAACTAGAACTGAACTAGAACTGAACTAGAACTGAACTAGAACTGAACTAGAACTGAACTAACACAGAACTAGAACAGAACTAAAACAGTATTAAAACAGAACTAGAACAGAACTAGAACAGAACTAGAACAGAACTAGAACAGAACTAGAACAGAACTAGAACAGAACTAGAACAGAACTAGAACAGAACTAGAACAGAACTAGAACTGAACTAGAACTAAACTAGAACTAAACTAGAACTAAACTAGAACTAAACTAGAACTAAACTAGAACTGAACTAGAACAGAACTAGAAGAGAACTAGAACAGAACTAGAACAGAAATAGAACAGAATAGAACTAGAGTAGAACTAGAACAGAACTAGAACTGAACTAAAACTAGAATGTACTATTGACTAGGTTATAGTCCAGACTATATAAATTTTATTTTCTTTATATTGTGACACAGATTTTCTATAGAAGTTTTATTGTCTCCAAAGGTTTTCTATAGACAATTTTTATTGATTGTAAGGTATGGATTTAAAAGGAATGCCATTTCATTTAAAGTTGATTTCTTTTGAAAATTATTAGCAACTTTAACAATTTATTATCTAGAAATTGTCATTAGAAAATTATAAATAAAAAATTCCTTAACGCTCCCAGTTTAAGTAAAAATTTCTAAATAATGTTCAATGAATATTTAAATGAGATTAAAATAATAATGACTTTATAACAGACAATGGAATAACTGTAATAATTACCGTTATTTACAATGAGTCAGCTATTATGGAGAAGCTGTCAAACAGCTGTTGTTAAGTTATTTTGATTTGATAAAGACGTCATCAATTAAAAATTTTTTGTTATTTATTAAATTTTTAAATGATTTCATTGATATTTTCAAAATAAACGCAATTTAACTGTGTGTTAAAATGAATTAGTTGGTTTAAGTAGGCGTTAAATTGAGTTTAATAAATGTTAAAATGTTATGATTTTGTTCATTGTAAAAAGTTTTTTTTATAATAAATGGCGCTTAAATTATATTAAACCGGTTGTGTTTAATGGAGGTGTTGAAATGTAAAAAATTTTAAATTAATTTCCTAAAAATTTTTTAAGTGGGGTGTGAAATAATTTAAGAATAAAATGAAATAATGACGTATAAAAAACTAATACAAAAATATTTTAAGTTTCTTAAAGAAACTGCAGTTTGTTTTAATTAAGTATTTATTTAAATGGTCCTTCGCACCCAGCAAGTTTTTCTCTTATGCTCTTACTCTCCTGCTTTGCTCATTAAAAGCTCACAGTCCCTATGGCGCCTTTAAAACAAATTATAATCTATCAATACTTTCATTCATTAGATATTTATTTGCAAATTATATTTTCATCTCTCCATCATTGCTAAAATATCAAAATGACTATTTTGAATTTTTATGACTTGCAAACTGCTAAATGCCTTGCTGCCATTTAAACGTCTAACTGTCCAATTAATTTCTATAAAAATGATTTTTTGGGCTAAAAATACTTCCCTTAGGTTTTTTGTTTATTTAAAAAATTTAGTTCAAATTTATTAACTTCCTTGACCTAGTTTATGGTGTTTTGCCTAAATGGAAAAAATTTCCTGCATAATAATTTTTTTAGAAAATGATGGGAAATTTTTCTTTAAAAATTTTTTACTAAAAATTTCGTTTTTAACATTTCAACATTTATTTTAAATTTTTAAAAGTGGGTGTTTTATTTTTATAAATTATATGTGTGCAAAATAATACATTTTGCTGCTAAAATATTAATTAAAACGAAATTTTCTAATTTATTTTGTTTAATAAATGCTTTAGAATGCAGTTTTTTTGGTGAACATGATTTATTTTTTTAAAAAACAACCATGAGATCATGGCAACCAAAATATTTTTAAAAACAAAATTTTAGAAAAATCTTAAAATTTATGCACTTCAAAAATATTTTTTCAAATAGAAAAAACTTAAGATTTAATTCAATGAGACTTCATTTATAAAACAGTTATTGGCATAGATCTCTCTCTCTTTGCTTTCGCGTCTATGTGTAAGCTCACTTTTGAGACCTGCTTATAAATTGTTAATGACAGAAAGCTCTCTTACTTTCACACGTACGTGAGCTCTCATTTGTATAAAAACCAAACAGCTAGAGAGTACATTTGTTCCTCTCTGCCGGTTTCAACACTCGGATCCAATGTAAAAAAAAATAAATCTTTCTAGTTCTGTTCTAGTTCTGTTCTAGTTCTGTTCTAGTTCAGTTCTAGTTCTGTTCTAGTTCTGTTCTAGTTCTGTTCTAGTTCTGTTCTAG